>NW_024722227.1:5669983-5794983 GCF_018991925.1 Homarus americanus
GTGATCCCTCGGTTAACGAATTATCTTTCATAAGATTCTTCACTTCGGTTAACGAGTCAAACCCTCGGTTAACGAATTCCCTACGAATTTTTCCCAACATGTTTTCGCCTGCATTTGGCTGCCAACCAGCTGTAGTATTAGTCCGCCAATACAGTAATCAGTTTTAGGGTTTAAATTCCTTACCATTTTAGTAAATATCAAGAAGGTTGTACTATTCAATAATTTTAAAAGTTTTATATTAAATTTTTTAGTCATTTTAACAATTATTAAACATAATTGAAGTATAGGAAGCTAGTTTTTTGCGCGCCAAACAGTCACAACACAAAAAGCTTGGCGTCAGTTTGTTTACCAGCTCAGAGGAAGGAACATCTTTTTGAGACTTTTCAACATAAACGTTTTTTCTGTGTTTCCAGTCAAACTTTTGGTAATTTTGAAATATATTTTACATATTGACAATATATAATGCAGTGCAGTGTTGATTTAAAGAAAATAATCTTGAATTACACCAAGTGAACTAAAATTTTATGGGTGAAATGGCAGCATGGGGTGGCAGCATGGGGTGACTTCTTTTCCACCCTAATGCCTTCTCTTCTCCCTTCTCCTCCACCCCCATTCTAATTCCCATCATCATCAACCAGGAGCCTTCTACATGCACACCTCAAAGTAACTGTACTTTACTGCATTTATTTTTAGTTTGTATGTAATTTTTGGTGAGCTGGAACCAATTACCCAAAAACCCATTGAAACAATGGTTTCGATTAACGAATTTTTTGGTTAACGAGCAACCTTCTGGAACGAATTGTGCTCGTTAACCGAGGGACCACTGTGTATATGTATGTATGTATGTATGTATAAATATATATATATATATATATATATATATATATATATATATATATATATATATATATATATATATATATATATATATATATAGTATATATATATATATATATATATATATATATATATATATATATATATATATATATATATATATATATATATATATATATATATATATATATATATATATATATACACACACTACACACTGTATAGTGCAGTTTTATGTTCCACTGTCACAAATGCTATAATTACGAATTCATTTCACCAGTTCACTAGTTTCAACTGCAAATTTAAATTTCAGTATTATGCCATGTTTGGCAACAGGACAAAAAAAAAAAAGAAAAAAAAAAGAAGCTTTTTCATAGTACTGTACAAACAAGAAATAACAAAATGAGGGAAAAATATGAAAATTCTTTGACTTTGATTTCACATGAAAAAGCCTATTTCTTTCTAAAACACTCAGTAGTGTATCAATGAGTAGCTGTTCATAATTCAAATTACTGTACAACATTCAATTATGTAAAAGATGAAATCAAACAGTGAGATTTATGAATGGAACCCTTAGGCACAGCTGTAAAAATCTATAACTTGTAACCCTTAATACAAAACATAAATTATGCAGTACAGTGCAGTATTAAACTTATTATGCATCTTTTGAAAATTATGCAACTGCATACAGTACAAACACAAAACAGAAAAAAGGAATGTGTGGTGCGGACTTGTTACAGTGCATACCATTACATTGGGACAAACTTCACACTGGAGTCTGACATCTTTAAATGGTAGACAATTCATTAAAAGAAATGAGGTTTTGTTAAAGTCCGCTTTCACAGGTAAATTGAAATCTTTCCATTTTGTGCACATGATCAACTAAACCTTAATAAATTTACAGAGCATCATCTAAAAGTTTAGTTGATAGTTCTTTTATTAGACTAGTTTGAATATCTTGAACTAAATCAAGCTTAAAAAAGGGAACTGATAAAGTTCAAATGTCATGCTTGAAGTGTTTGTTTCTTAATTTTTCACAACTACACCTGTACAGCTTCCAGGACGTCAGTCACGTTTTGAAATTACTTAATCAACTATAGGAGGCACAAACCACTATGCTGTTTTCCTATAATTACCCATTTGTTGATAATACTGTAGCTTAAAAAAAAATCACAAAAGTCAGAAAGGTGATACAGTAGATTGTAATTTTCATATTGTAGTCCTGCTGAGAAGTCCTCAAGTGTAGTTGTCTCTTTCACCATAACCTCAAATATCAATAAAACAAGAATACTGTACTACAACCAAAAGGATCTAACCATTCTGCATCACATTCCTGTGAAAAGCGTTTCTTGCAAAACAATCAATGTGGCAAACTCTGATGTATGAGAGTAAATATGAAATTGACATGGAATTATAAATTATGAAACTGATACAATATACCAGTATCAGTACAGTATATGAAAATAATTATGTAGATGGAATTATATAGCATATTTTTGATGTTCCATTAATTACAATGTACTTTTCATCTCATGGTACAGTAATACACAGTAACATGAAGCACCAAATAACAGATATGACATTTCACCCTAACCAATAAATCAATCCCTTAACCCATGTTATAGACAATCACTGCTGCTGTAGATTGTGTGTATGATATTGAATGATTAAGTAATTAATACCAAAATAATGTATGAACTGTAAACTGGAATTAATAATGCATCTGTAAGGGCATAAATCAATACAATGCTGTATTATGCAACTGCGAGAATGTACAATGGTCCAATAAATCATTTCCTCTTCATGAGCATAAGTGGAACATGAATTAACAATAAAACATTCTCAAACCATACTGCAAAGAGATAAAATCCTGATCCTGGATAAATAAAGAAGATTAAATTTTATAGAAATTAAATATTATAAAATGTGAGTTGGTGTTGTATTGTATGTGGTCTGATAAATATAATTACTGTACAAGTTCTTTTGTTTATCCAGTTGGACACTACAATAAATATTGCAGTTTCATTAAATTCATTCTGATAATGATTTCATATTAAAATTCCAGTGAATTCCTACATCAACTCAGGAAAGTGCACCAAATTTATCAGGTACCACTTTGATTAAAAACAAATATAGAACTTGTTCTTGACATAAAAACTAGAAGACTAATTTAACAAAGCACCACACCAATAAGCATAGAAAACTCTGCAAACAGAAATTAAAATTATGTTCAACTCAATGTCAACATAGTCAGCTGGGTATGATTAAAAGTACTGTATTTCCTTCAAAGAACAGTAGACATGTACATGGTAGACCAGAAAGGTAATAACAGAAGTGTTTGCAACTGTATACTGTATATTCATGAACAGAGATATGTGTATATCTGGAAAACATGTGTAGCTGGATATCTGACTCTTACATATATTTGTATATGTGCAAAGACAATTATGTTTTTTTTTTGTAGATGAATGTATGCATATGTGTACCAAACATTACATTATAAACTTGTTACAGATACATGTGATTTTTCAAAGAATATAGAAGAGTTGAAGAAATGCATCACACAGTTAGCTTATCAACAGCTTAGTAAACTCCAGTACAGTATTTACTTCATCCAATGAAATGTTATCTTTTATTGATATGTGCTCTAATGAATATATGCAAAAATAAATCTGAAGAGTAAAACATTTATGCACTGAAGT
Organism: Homarus americanus; assembly: GCF_018991925.1. Lineage (NCBI taxonomy): Eukaryota > Metazoa > Arthropoda > Malacostraca > Decapoda > Nephropidae > Homarus > Homarus americanus. Next base: position 5,673,523 of record NW_024722227.1, read on the forward strand.
GACACAAGTCTTCCAAAAGGTAAATTAAAACAATCTATTCAGGAACCCTAAAAAACTTAAATTACCATAACTAAATCCTAAGATTAAGACAAGTGAGCATACTGTAGAGCAATGATCTTCAAGCTTTGATTGGATTTCATCATCCCACTGATGATTTTTTTTATGAATATCGATCCCTATTTATTTTTAGTCTGAGATTCTGTCAAGATTAATTCTGCATAAATTTTCAGTCTAGCATTACAGTACAGTGTAGTTAAAAATACAAGCACCATCTGGGATATATGGAAATGCTTTAATGCATAAGTACTGAAAATGCATTTATAATGACACTAGAAATAATAAATGTGTATTACATACAAGCAACAAAACAGACTAGGGACATATGAAGCTCACAAACAGCACCAACACAGTCTTCAAGATTTTAAAATGCAATCTCAATTGCAAGAAAAACAAATTAATACTGTTAAATAATAACAAAATATCTTTGGTTTACTGAGAGTATATCAATGAAGATCTACAAACAAGTAGTCCCACTTTGTAAACTAGTTTCCATACACCATGAGAAACTTGTTGGCATTTATTTCACTTGATACCAAACACATCAGTCATAGTTATGAGATATGAGGGACTTCATTCCACAGTCAACAGGCTTCCACTTAAGTCCCAGACAATTATCACAGCATTACTTGCTATGTTTGTGGCAAGATAAACAGGTAATTTACATAGGTGTCATAAGCTCAATATTGTAGGTAATAATGACTTGGGTGTCTTGTTACATGGTCACTGCTGTTCAATGTTTTAAAATTCATATACTTTAAGTATTATGTTAAAAGACCCATAAAACTAATTCCCTTTTCTGGTATGGATATAACACAGAAATTGTTTCTATGTACCTTAAATATAATGAAAGATAAAAGACCACATTATGGCAAGTAAATTACTTTGGTTTAGGGGCCACCACTGGTTTTACCTCTTGACTTTTTCTGGACGGTGTTTTTGTAACTGGTTTTGGTTCCTGGACTTCAAATTCTTTTTTCTCAAATTTCTGTTGTAAAGATGCCACATGAGAATTGCTTATTCGACCACTTCGATTGATTGCTGAAATTCCAGTAGGACCTGGTTTGGTCGTTGCTCCAATTGAAGGCTTACTTATTGATGCAGCTGATTTTACAGGTTTCTTTGGTCCAGTTTTTTCAACTTGTTTGTCAGTGGGCTTTGTGCCACTCTTGTTGCCAGATTTTTCTGCAGTTTTATTTCCTGGCTTCTCAGTTAGTTTGTTTCCTGTTTTTAGATCTCCCTTATTTCCAGCTGCAGTTGTTTTCTTGGCTACTGGCTGAGGAGTGGTACTGCGGCTCTTCTCTCCACGACCACTGCCAGTAGAAGATGTGTTCCTTGAGGGTGTTGTACCCCGTGTTGGTGTAGTGCCTCGAGTAGGAGACAGTAAGCGCCCAGGCTTAGAAACTGGTGAAGTTACTTTAGATGTTGGAGATGCACCCCTACCCCTTGCAACACTATTTCCACTAGCAGGTGATGTTATAATTGATTCATTATTAGTAGATAAATTTTTTGATGTTTCTTTGGGGATATTTGCTTCATTTTTTGTGTTTTTTTCTGTAGGTTTAGTCTGTAAAAGAACTTTATCTGGTGGGATCAAAACTTTGTCTGGAGGAAACACTGGTCTATTAGGTCGAGGTACAGATGATATGCTGGTAGTATTTGTTGATGGGTTTGCTTTATGTACAGCTGCTGTTCCTCCAGAAGATGATTTTGGTATCACGGCAGAAGAATTAGCAGTGGTGGTGACTGTAGGTGTTGGGATAGTTACATCTGCTTTTGAAACATTATTTACTGGTTGTCCTGGCATTCCTCTTTCCTTGAAGCTTGATTTAACAGATTCAACTTTATTATTAGTAATATTATTTGTAGTATTTTTTGCTGATTTGGTGCTGCCAGTTGCCATTGATGCTGCTGCTGCCTCCCCTGCTGCTGCTCCTGCTGCTCGAACTGCTGCTAATGATGCAGCTAAAGTCATTGATGTTGGTGTATTGTTGCTAACAGTAGTTCTTGGTGTGGTCGTGGTAAGAGTAGGGGTAGAAGTTGTTAAATTTTTACTTTTCTGTGAATCAAGTATGCTTGAAGAAGATTTAATGGTTGCAGGTGTTACTGTTGGGGTTGTAGAAGTTGTAGTTGGCGTACCTTCTGAAGTCTTTGATTTTCCTGTATTTATATATGAAAAAACCCCTCTTGGCACACTTTTTGATGAAAATTTATGAGCACTTACTTCTGCGGAGCTTGACGTAGGTACCTTATTGGTATTTATATCATCATCTATTGGTGACATTGAAGAAGTAGTACTGGATTTTTTCATTGTATCAGGTACTTTCTTTGATCTCCATGGATATGATGTGCTCTTACTCATACCACCAGTGTTTGGTGCTTTTGAGCCTGTACTAGCATCATTTGTCTTGGAATTTGTTATTTCTTTGTGTACTGCAGCACTGGCCTTGCTATCTTGACTAGTAGGAGATCCTGAGGCAATAATCTTGGTCATCTTCGATCCTTTGTCTCTATTTTTATTTTTGTTTTTTGCTAATGTACTAACAAAGTCAGCATCTCTTGTTGACAATTCTGTAACTATTTCTGACAATAATCCACCGTCTTCGGAACTCCCACAACTTGTTCTCTTACTATCAAGTAAACTAGGAGAGGGAGGACTATGGGATAATGAAGAGTTGCTAGCTTGTGGAGATTCTACATTCTCCCCCTCTATACATCTTACAACTTCACCATCAGGAGGTGATTCTACAAGATTAGTATATACAGGCTCTGCTGCTGTATCATCTTCTGATGAGTTTTTATCCTTAATCATTTTCTTTTTGGGTTTGTTATATAAGAAGGAGAATATAGACTTCTTCTCTTTCTTACTATCAACTGTGTCTGGAGGTGCATATGTAACCTCTTGTAAAGGTATTTCTTTATCTGGAGTTTTGTCATCAATAGTTGCATATATATTTTCTGAGGGTGAAGTATCATCATCCATATCAGCTATTGGAGCACTGCCTTCTTGAATATTTAGACAGTCATCATAGAAACACTCCGACTCAGGTGTCCCTGGGATTGTGGGCAATGGAGGTCTAGGTGGAGGTTCTGAGGGTCTTGTTGGGGGCAAACTCTTAGGTCTAGGCGCACGCATGGAACCAAACTTTGGGATGGTTGGACGAACTGTAACCGGAGTTTCACGCATGCTACCTATTCTCTGTAGTTCCTTGTTGGTATCATTTGTTTCTATAGCGGATGGTGTCCATGTTACTCTCATATTTGACCGTGTGTCTCCTGTGGTTGGAGTCTTGATTTTATCTTCTGGGACGGATGGAGCCCATGATACCTTGCTTGGTTTGCTAATTTCTTCTTGAGCTGCTTTAACCTGGCTTGGTTTTACATTACTGGGCATTGGAGGGTCAGGAGCTGTTCTAACAGGAACTAAGTTTGCAGGAAGCTCTGTAGCATGAAGCTGCATTGGAGCAGAGATTTCTAGCTGCACAAGACTTTCACGTTTGATCTTTGCTGCTTTTCTGGGCAGGGTATTTGAACGTCCTGCTTCAATATCTACTTCATTACTTTCTGGTCCCTGCTTATCTTTTTTGGTAAGAAAAGAAGCAATTCTGGCTACTGTTGACTGTTTATCTCCCTCCTGGCGTTTTATTTCATTGCTTTCATCTTGGTGTTCTCCATGATTACTTGCCTGAGCTATAAGTATGGATGCATCTGGCACCGAAAGGGGTCTGGTTGCCAAATTGGGAGTCTTTCGATAAGGTGTAATAACAGTAACAGGTGGTATGTAAGTGGACTGTGTAGGTTCTACAGGTGGTGGAGGGGGTGGTGGTGCTACTCTGTTGATTACTACAGGCTTGGACAGATGGGGAGCAATTGCTGGGTTGGTAGAGCCTTGTAAACTTGGACCACTGATGCTCATCTTAATCCCAGATCCATCACTTGTTGTGACACTGGGTGCTCCAGTTTGACTTAATTGGTTGTTGGCAAGTTTAATTTGCCATCCATAACCTAAAGGAATGTTGGGGTTTCCATTGGAAGCACTTGTAATTGTCACACTTGAAGGAGTTGTGGGGACACTAGCTGATGATGCAGGTGTGGCAGTCACTGGTGGAGGAGGAAGAGGTGGTGCTGATGGCTTGACAATCTTAGAACCTGGAGGAGATTTCTCTTTTAGAGGAGAAATTGTAAAGCCTTCACCCTTTCCAAAGAAGGCACCAGCAAATGAGTGTGGTTTGTTTGACATAACTCCAGTTGTGATCGACTTTGCATGTCCATTAAGTAATGGGCTGTTACTTTTGGATCCCTGTGATGATGGTGGTGTTGGGGAGCGGGGAGTGGTTACTCCCCCAGGGCTGCTGTTATCTATCTGTCGCCCTATTCCGGCAACTTCCACACAAAGTGAGCCTGGGGGACGATTAGCTCGTTTTCCTGGATCCACATGTGGTAACCTGAAACAAAAAATAAATAAAAATTAGTGTTAAAAAATAAATAAATAAATAAAAACATTAAATGAAAAACTGTTCATGGATATATAAATGTTTGATTTTTTTTCTGTACAATTATTTGTATGTCTAGAATATGTGCGCTGATGCTGGAGAAAGTAAAGTATCTTAATTTTTAGAAATTTTTCCAAGATTTTCTAAGGTTCACCACTAAAGCCGTCTACCGGTAGATCCTTTCCCGCCAAATAAATAAGTACTGTACTCAGGGGCAGATCCAGGGGTTATGGACCCCCCCACCTCCCCCTTTCATCTGAAAATTACAATACTTTTTCTTTAATACATTAATGTACTCAGGCATTTTTGCATAGTATAAAGTAATTACTATTGACTTCAGAATATATCCCATTATCAAGTGCACATGACTTCAAAATGCCCATGACATTGGTCAGATTTAAAAAAAAATTTCGGGGACCTTACAGTGCCCTCCCCAAATCCATGGGTGGTCTCGCTGTACTCTCCATTCCCCCCCCCCCCACCTTGATATTCCTGGATCTTACCCTGGTACTGTACCAGTACTTCCAGAACATTTGTATGCCTGTTTAAACATGTTAAACCAAAACTACTTCATCCATAAACCATCACTGCTTAACCATGAGATGGCTGTAGGGCTGGCAGTCAAAGCTCTTAAAAATTAATATTTAATCCCCTCTTACCTATGATGGCAAGTTTTCTGTTTAGTACAGTACTGTTGTGGAGTGGTGAATTTCTCACAAATTCCTGGTGTAACATATTCAAAGGACTCCGATACATTTACAATAATAAACATTCTCTCCTCATTCTTTTTCTTGAAGGGAGGGGGATGAGGAAATAAAATATATATCCAACCATCCATTTGAGAATCAAACCCAAGGCCATTCATTGTCAAGGAAAAGGTTCTGTTTTTAAGCTGAATTAAGTGGCTACAATAAAATCTGGTGTAGATAGTCTCACTGGTGGACCCTGGACAATCTTGTGTAATTATTCTCCATGATCAGTAAAACAATTTGAATGGACAGGAGTTGTATATGAAATAAAGTAAAAACTTCAAAATTATAGATCAACTTGACAGAATACGTTTAAATTCCGCATCTTTTGTTTTATTGCTCCGAATTTACTGCAAATATAAATACATTTAATTACACTTAACAGTCATTACCAAAAATGTATTTTTATCAAACAATCCTATAATATGACAAGTTAGAGTTCGTTGATATTATCATGCATTAATGTTGTGAAAGCCTTGGGAATATGATGATAATGTACATAAATAGTAATGATTCATTAATTAAACTCTTGTTATGCACTGCATTCATAGGGTTTCCTCTAATGACATCAACACATTAAGATGACCTGAGAGGGCAGTGTTAGTCAATGACACTACCTTAACTATTCTTCCCATACCATGTCTTCATCTTCCTCCACCCCTTCCTACAGTACCACCACCATTATTTATCCTCCTCTCATATCATAATCTTGGCCTTGCCTTCCCCCTTTCACTAACATGACCCTATCCCCGACTTAATGCTCCATCCCCTCCTCTCCTGCCATTGTCCACTGACTGAAAATAGGAACAAATTAAATCTTTAACTAAGTCACCCATGATGCAAACGTGGTTTAATACTGCATATGGGTTCAAAATGATAAATCTTATAACCTCGCTGAACGCATAATGAATTTGAAAAAATAACACAAGCCTTTATAATTGTATTAATTTCAAATTACATGAATGCAGGTTAAAAATGATTACTAAACATTCAAACTAAAAAAAAGAAATTGACCAGAAATTTCTCATCTGAAGAACTAATCTAATTTCTTAGATTAGATATCATTAATGAACCCCAATGACTGTATTGTAATTTTTAACATTGTAATAAAGAAAAATCTTCAGCAAAGGATGAACATAGAGCATCCAGCTTATGTTAAATAGTATTTCTTGACATTTCTTCCTTTCCTGCATTGCATCCAGATTCAACTGTAATCCATGACTTACCACATTCACAAAATGATGTTGGTAGCCATTATTAAAATAGATAATACCTAATCAAAATTTTTTGGTTCATAAATACCTGCTGTAACTGTCCTACAACTTACACACATGTGTATGACTAATAAGTTTTGTATTTGTAACTTGACTTTCTACAGTTATTAATATTCACTTCAATAGGATCCCTGCACACCAGTACTGTAATAACTTCCTGGTGCTCTTTATTTATACAGACAGTATACTGTATCTAGTGCTGTTTAGTACCAGCATACTGTACTGTACTGTGGTCTTACAGATTATTCCTAAATTATTTTAGTTTTTATCTCCACTTCTTGGGAATGCTGAAGATGTAACAGCATAAAATAAATAAGTAAATTAATATTATAAAATATTTTGTTACTTAATTTGTGGGCAGTCTTTCAGGGAAACCTAGACCCTAAAAGCTTCCCAAAGTCAATACATCTACTCTGCATTTTGTATGGATTATTTAATTATTCACAGAATATATGTTATGTACCTTGTATAAACTAAGTATTGATATATATGGAGCACAATATTTACTAAACACTGCATGACTATATCAACACTCTCATTGTGGAAAGAAATTTATGAGCACAGTAGTATATTTTTTACTACCGTTTATTTATTTTTAAAATTTAAAGGTTCTTATAAAGATTTTATTTTGTAATTTTAACGAAAATAAGTATCTTTAATATTCATTTCAGGAATCTAATGTGAATGGATGATGTGTGGTGTACAGTATAAGATTTGCACTCAGAACTACAGTACAGTACAGTACAGTACAGTACAGTACAGTACAGTACTACAGTCAGTGATAAATCCTTCAAGGTAGAATGTTAGGTGTTCACTCTGTGTGCACATGCACATACTGTACAGTGAAAGTGGTTCCCATAATTCTGAAAGCCCATTAAGGACAGTGCAAATGTAGCACAGTGAAGACTAAGCCTTGATATACAAGGAGGCACTGTTCTCAACCACTTTCAATTCCCTAACTGCAACATCAGGTGGCCAGTCTCAGCTGGGTCAACAGGGAACACCCTACTCAGTGGCCATCTACCAAGTGCTAATCAGCAGCCACTGGGTCAGAAGGTGAGTGCAGTTGCACCCACTTGGCTGCTGTGTCTCATGCACATTAAGTTAATTATATTAATTCCTCTTCCAAATGTGTATAAATTTTGAGGATATCTCGTGCACAACACACGTGCATGCATGTGTGATAGACTCTGTGCACCTGTGCAATTATATTTAATGAAACTGATTATAGTTATATACAGTACAGTAGTACAGTATATAATAACAAAGGTATCAATTAAGGGCAACACAAAATGAATTTATATGAGACAATTCCTGAAATAAACTGACAAACAACGATTTATCAGTGAAGAATTTAATGGAGGGGAAAAGTGCAGTCAGCTTGTGCAACTAATTCACACATAAAAATCCCGTACCAGGGTAATACATTGCTTAGAAATAAAATGGTTTCATAAAAGCAACTTTCATTGATGTTTGAGAAAGTCCTGCAATAGAAAGAAAGAATAAAAAAAACTGCTTGCAAATCACAGCATTAACCAAATCCAAAGTACTTCTATGAATAAGGCTATGAGGGCCTAATTTCATAAGCGCCACCCCATTCAAGAATGTTTGTTTTTTTATCATATTTGTCTTCCCACACCTATTGCCTCTTGATTCCAAGGCCGGGGGAGCATGAAGCAAGGGATTGTCATACATAAGTTCACGATGCTGGAGAGGGGTATGCTATTATTCCTCTCCCCTGCCTGCTGAGGTGCTCCAGCAGTAGAGTGTGTGGTGGTGAATGACATCTAGGGAACTGTGACTATGTGATCCTGTGTGTGTGTGTACATTATTTTGCATGAAATAATTTTTGTTTGTATTTTCATATCTTTATTTCCAACACACACACACAAAGTTTTTGCCAGAAAATGCAGTTAAGGTGATTATTATGGTGGTTACTATAATCTCTGACGTTTTCAGTAATAATAATGATTAGTTAAGATGTACAGACAGCCAAAGGTGCTCTTGTACTCGCAATTTTACCTGGCAACACTTGAAATAAAGCTGCATGTAGTGGAGATAGTGATTGGTAGATCTATTATTTGCTGTATCACTGTCAGAATTAATATTTAACACTCCAAAGGAAGCATTTTTATAATAATAACTACTCATCATTATTTCAGATCAGGACAAGGTTCCAAATGTTTGTGCATTTGCTTAAATATTGAAGAAAATTATATTAATGAATTGGCAATGCAACTACAACTAGGGCTGCCACAAGATTCTCACGTCAAATTTCAAGAATACATTAAATCTTGAGTGTTTCATGAGGGAATTAAATGTCTTTACAATGTGATCATTATATAATATAATTTTACGTAATTTATAGGGCAGACAATGTGTAATAGACTCATCCTTCCTTGTTGCCTGGGTGCCAGATTGCTGGCTAGGTAGAGGCTGACCCATTTCCTGGCCACCAAGATTGCCTGACCTTACCCAGTTTGATTTTTTCTTTGGGGTTATATGAGATCCAAAGTGTAGTCTACAAAGCTACAGGACATTGTTCACCTTAAAGAGCGCATCACTGTGACAGTGGCCTCTGTAGCCCCCAAGTAATAATAGAAAAAAGTAAAAACCCTATAACTTAGCACATATAGACCTCAGCCCCATATGTGCTAAGTTAATAAGTTACAGGGTTTTACTATTTTCTATTATTTCTGATTTACATACCTACGTAGACAGATGAATAAATCTTACTTGAAATTTATGTTAACCAGCTACAATAAGTCTAGATCAACTCTACAAACACTTTACAGTTATCACTGCTGAATTTTAGAAAACAGAATCGGTATTTGGAACAAAAATAAGCCTTTCAGACAAAGCCTCACTTGACCACAATACCCAGCACATCAACTGTTGTATCTTAAGAGAGGTTTTTGCTGTACAGTACAGTACATCCTAGGATACTAAGGCATTTAAAGGTTAAATCTAAAGTGAATCAAATTACAAAAATATTTTCAGGAAGTAATGACGAGCCTTAATAAGTATCATTTCAAAATCCAATGTACTAAATTATCTATATTATAGGCATTTGTGTACTGTATTTAATCTACAGTGATCTGGTTCAGGCAGTGTCAAGATGCTTTCCACAAACACAATTCCCGTTAAAGATATAAAATAACAGTAAGTTCTCAAAATTGCCACAAATTGTTGTTATATCCTTATTTTTGTCTCAACATAACACTTAGGCCCCGATGACGTTCCAGAATGTCCGCCTATTTTTCCGCCATTTTTTTTTGTTATTTTTTTTTTTTTTTTTTAGTATTTTTTTGTTCTCGATTTATCCCCGCACACGGAGGGGGGGTTACAGCCAACAGCACCCTATCCCGGTGTAATGGCCCCTGTCTCATCAACAGAAGTATTATATAAATGGGTTCATTACATTTGATTTATATACTGATTCACCCCTGTAACTTTCCACTGGCTATGAGTTGTCATGCTCTTATCACATGATTGGTAGCCTCCTTGGGGTGCGGCCACTGACTGCATAGGCCAGCACATGGGTCAGCTTAGATAAGCAGGCACCCACGGGCAGTCACGCTCATAATCTCACATCGAAAGGACGTGATTAAACGGTCTATTTACATAGCCGCCGTCCTCTCTCTTCACACTCATAAATAGTGGAAGTTACGGTTGATTTACACTCAGGAATTGTATCAACAGCAGTTTCTTAATAAAAGGAAGAAACAGACAATTGGGTTTTGCTACTCTAACCCAATATAATATAAATGTACCAGCCTGGTTAACTTCGATAGAACCTATAATTAACCAGCTAGAACACCGGGATTTAAGGGTTAATATTTGGAAATCATTAGGACAGATATTGTTAAATAACTGTTAGACCTTCAAAATTCATCATCTTCTTGTAAACTTAATATGAACACCATTTTATCTCGAGCATGCATAAGGTAACTAATTTACTATTTGACTGTGTGCCAAGTCAGCCTTTTCTTTGGTTTTCATGTCAACTGTACAGGTGGTTGACCACTGTCACTCTTAGCTTGGGATGAAGTACATGAGTTGGTTGACTTAGCCTTTATTTCACCATAGGATTTCTGAACGTCAACTGAAGTTGTCCCATCTTCTACCTTTGTTTTTCTCTTTAGTCTGTGTTAAATAATTGAAATCTGTTAAAAACTAAATGAAAAAAATAAAAATAAAATAAACATCCCTAGTAGCTACTGTGAAAATAACAGATGAAGCCAAGAATAAAGTCACAATGCATTAGTCAAGATGAAATATTGAAATTTTACAGTACTACAGTACATTATTTTGGGGGGGGGGAATTATCCCACCCGGGCACAGGTCATCGACCCACAACGGGGCCTAAGGGGAGAAAAAATAAGAGTAAAAAGAAATTAAAAATAGAAAAGAAAAAGATTATATTAACCTTCAGGACATATTCAATTAACTCCAACATGATGACCAGAAGGGTGTTGCAGTTTAATGATTTTTGTTCCAGGTATTGTAACACACACAACGGTTTTCAACATACTTTCAAAGAGTAACTTAAAAGAGGCAACTGTACTACATTTTTAGGTAACTGAAAATAATGAGTAATATCTAATCTGTTTTCTGTATTATTAATCATCTTTAATATCTAGTAAATTATCCCGATATATATATATATATATATATATATATATATATATATATATATATATATATATATATATATATATATATATATATATATATATATATATATATATATATATATATATATATATATATATATATATATATATATATATATATATATATATATATATATATATATATATATATATATATATATATATATATATATATATATATATATATATATATATATATATATATATATATATATATATATATATATATATATATATATATATATATATATATATATATATATATATATATATATATATATATATATATATATATATATATATATATATATATATATATATATATATATATATATATACATGATGAAAAACGTAGTACAGCTCCTCCCCGACTTATGACGGGGTTAGGGACCCAAATCCAGGTCGTAAGTCGAAAATGCTTAAATAAATACATAGAAAATCTAAAATGGGTCTCCTTTTCTTCTCAGCACCACAAAACTCTCACTTTTAAGCTTGCTAGCCATTTTAAATTGAATTACAAACGAAAATTTTGTCAGTACCGTACACAGCGCATTCATTAATGTAGGGACTCGAAAATACGTAATTTGACAAAATTTTGGTACGACTGAGACGGTCATATGTCCGGGTGGTCGTAAGTCGAGTAGGTCGTAAGTCGAGGAGTAGCTGTATCACATTTTGCATGAAATATTTCAAGAAAAGAAATACCCGTATTACATACTTGGAAGTAGCAGGTCTGCCTTTTGTCTTCCACCAGAGCCTGAGGTTGCCCCGGGCATAATACACCAGACAGAACACCATCACCACTACAGGCACGATTCCCAGGAAGAACACAAACATCCCCACAACAAATGTGTTCGTTGCTGAAAAGAAAGTTATTTAAGGAACCACTTTTTTATTGTTACGGGATTGCTTTCACTCATGCTAAGAATGTGTTTCTTTTGCTTTACTCAAACAACAGCAGCAGCAACACTTACTGAATATGGGCTTACATTCTTAAAGTTTTATATAAGAACTAGAGACACGAATATTGCAGTCTAAATGACATAAAAAAGTAATCTGATACTGTAGTATTACAATAATAATTCTCTTTATTCTTAATTGTGGGAGAAAATCATGGAATGAATCTGAGGACCTGGATCTTTGCTACACATTCTTGAACTTTATTTACCATGTGGGTTTGATGCAGGCCCACTGTCTTCAGAGCCTCCCAAACCAGGATAGAGGCAATCTGGTGGTGCAAACCCCACAGCACAATGACAGTGACCATTGTTGTTACACACTCCATTGCCATGACAGTCACAGGTGGACATCTTCAGGGCAGCCACTGGCATACATCGTTGGTTAATACACATCTGGCATGTGGAGGAGAAAAAAATAGCCCAGTAAGTTGTGACTGACATTAATAATCCTCCAAACAAACATTTTACAAAACCTGATTAGATAATTAAAATTAGAAAAAGTGATATAGAACCTTAGGTCAATAAAAATTTTCAGATGATGAAGGGATTGTTCGTTATAGAGATGTCATATTTTATTGGAGACTTAAGAAGGTAAAGAGTGCAAGAGTTTAGCTATAGTGTAGATGCATACAAATTTAATAAAGGTCAGTCATACTCTACTTTACCATGGACCCACCTTGCCTCGACCACACTTAGCTCCATCTGGAGCTAGACCAGGATCCACCATATCTAGACCCATATCTACTAGGGCTACACGACATGGGATAACACCTTTCTTACTCTTGAGGAAACTGTGAGACACCTTGCTTACGCTCTCCATTCCAAATTCCAGCCGTTCATTCAGGTGCATACAATGCAGCATCCCACATTTAACGTCACTTTTGGGTAGTAAAGAACAGATGATAATTCATTAGAGCAATAAACAAAGAGATTAAATTATATTTATAAAATAATAAAAGAGCAACTAATAAATTTTATTTTGAGTAATAATCTTGTCAGCAGGAAAAACTTACCCATTGCTGCATTTATAGTAAGTATCATTAACCCAGTTGTATCCACAGTTTCCATTATGGCTGCCCTGTGTGTTCATCATGTAACAACGATCATCAGAGCTCTGGCCAGTGGGACCCCAAAGAAGTTTACATTGTTCGCCATGTGTGCGACACATACCAGAGTGACAGAAGGCCTGTAATAAATATGAATCTTGAGTATGTTATTCAAGATATAAATTATCAAGCTACAATAATTATACAGGAGTAATTATTAATCATGAAAAGTTTACCAAAAGCAAATTACTAAAAATTAAATAAGATAAAAAAAAATGATAGGGAATTAAACATAGCACAACATGGTTAAACAGAAAACTCAGTGTGAAAAGGCAGACTGTAGCCTGTGTCAGAATTAAGTATCTGTACAGTAAGATCTTGTATTTCACGAGTAATATAGACTGAAGAAATTGCGCCAAATTCAAATTCGCCAAATGCAAATACATAAACTAATGGGAAAAATAACAATATAGACTGGCCACTCTACATCAACCTCTGATTTTCCCATTTATAACCTCCAAATGATACAAATTCTGCCTTTATTGACCTGATTGTGCTTTCCGGAAACTAGTTTGTAGGCCTTCCTCAAGTAACTTAATCACACGCTGCTTATCCTGCATCGAGTACTTGGTAAACTTAACTCCCTTATGATAGTCCCGCTTCTCCTTTTCCTTATTTGGCCGCTTAGGTGGGTCTGTCCCACTCCCACCAGCACCAGTAGGACCCCCAGTAGAGGTAGAGGCCATTATCTTGACTCGACAAGTGGTAGCACCACCCAAAAATGCACACAATAACAGCCCGGGCGGTCGCTAGGATGGTTCGGCTACAACGCGATAGTTGCGTTCTTGTAAACCTCTTTTACGTTCACCACCGGCAATTTGATCACCAGAACGCTTCTTGGAAAAATTTTTCTTACCTTGTCTTTCCATATTCATCGCTAACACAACAAAATTGAAGAAAACAGCAAAACTCACGGAGTAATCGACAGAAACCGCGCGATTCAACTAATCACGTGACGTAAACAGAGAGCGCTGGTGTAAACCGTTATAGTCCTCACTGTGAAACATTCTTTTTACTTATTCTTTTCGTACAGTATTTATGGGTAACAGTTATATTTGCAAAAAAAAAAAATATTAAAATAACAGAGTACCTCTCAAAAAACACTTCACAAACAAAAGACACGAATCAATTGAACATGTGATGTCGAACATAAACTGTAAACATTGCATAACCCCGTGCCGCGCTTAAAACGTTGAAGATGGAATTAAAACATTGAGGATGGAATCGCACTATAGCCAACATTCATTTGCAAAAATTTGCGTTTTACAAACAGCGTTTCCCTATTCATCAATCGCGTTACAACCAATTCACATTGACAAAACACGCGTTGTAGCAGAAATGACTAACTGGTATGAGGGCTGTGACATCATTCAAGATGGTGGCCAGCATTCAGCTGGCTGGTTGGATCTCGCGAAACTCACAATATTTTACGCCAAATATAAGACTTGGTTACATTAGGTAGTGCTCGCGAAATTAAAAAACGCAAAATGAAATCGCGCGAAAGATCAAAGGTATGGAAGATGGAAGGGCACACACTTGTATGTCAGTACTGAAAATGATGCTGAGATGGGCAACACCTATGCCTCTGTGGAGACTACAGACATTATGTATACAGTAGCAGGAAGCAGCATATTACATATTTCTTTTGAGATATTTTGAATAAAGAAATTAACAACTAGCTTCATCCTGTCACATAATCAGAAACCTTAAGCAAAATAAAGATGTGAATGTGGTATAAGAATTTCTGTAAGAAAAACAAGCACACAAGAAGAACTTGAAGCATTCACGTGATTTTGTATTTCAGTATCAAATGAAATGTGCAATACAGCACCTACAGTACAGGAGTAAGAATGTTTGAAACTAACCTGCAGTAAGTGGTAAAAGGTCAATAAGGGTAAAAATATAATAACAATACTTGTACAAACCTTTCCTTTTAAGCATTCATGACCATCAGACTTAAACACATCTTCTGGGCAGTATTCTGAGTCCCCGGTACAGTACTCGGGAAGATCACACTCGTGGACGGATGGACGGCATGGCACACCAGCTAACCTTGGTCGACAAGTCTAAGACAGACAAAGTCCATGTAACAGTTTGATTATAAATCCTTTTCATTTATATTTAAATTTCTGGTGAAATTAAATGCTTATTTTACTGAAAATTGATTAAATGATGACAAAAATTCATTCCGAATAAGGACATGTAAAATGTAGGAAACATTACAGAAGTGAAGTAATAAATACATAATTACAGGGATCCTATATGTTTCAACAGTCAGGTAAAACTGCATTGAGAATAATTAACTTTGGCTCTGGGCAACTCACTCTCCTCTTTCCATCTCACACCCATGTGCACACTCACTCTCCCTCTTTTTGTTTTTTCATGACTAACCTTTAAGTCACAGCAGTGTCCTGTAGCGCATGTAGCATTGGAGTAAAGCATACAAGTTGAGGCATTGCAGCAGGCGTTGGTGCAGTAATCTGGCAGTCCACAGTCACATTGCTCCCCAGGTTCTACAAAACCATTGCCACACACCGGTGAGTCAAACAGACTAGTCGGCTTATTCCTTAGGCAATAATCCATAGAACGCTCAAAGGACAGAGCCAAATACTCATAACTGCAACTGCTCCAGTGAGTTGGACTCTTTGAGCTGAAAGTAAAGTTCATTTGGAAATCTTTTTACCACATGTAGGTTATGTTAATTTTGATTGTCATAAAATTAGTTTGGGCCCAAAGTTTGTCTACTCGTCATCTTATAAGAGGGCTAATGAACGGGTTACTGTACTGGATATTTTTTCATGCCAAAAGTGAAGGGGCATGTCCCCCTCCCCCTTTTTCTCCTATATCTATGGATATTAGTAACCCTGCATTTATTTTCAGTTAAACTTTACATAAAGACAAAGAGGCACTTAACCCCAAAGTTGTAAATACTGAGACGAGTTATGATTTCCAGTGAAGCTGAAAGAGACAATGTTAGAATTCTTGGAGTATGTTTATGAAAAAAAAAATGCTATTTAAAACAGAAACATGGGTTATTGGCAATGGTGGAAAAATATTGGAAGTGCATTTACCATACATATTACTTATTCAAATACAGTACTGTACATTAAACAGTAGGCGGCTGTGTTTTACTTGAATTTTGAAAGAAAGAATATGACTTGTAGCACTGTAATATACAAGGTGGCCCATAGGTCAAAGCCAGATAGTATTTGGGCAGTTGGACAACAATTTATACATCTAATGCATTATTTACTCATTATTCGTACAAGATTTTTACTTTTTACAATATTAACTCTGTCACACCTAACTTCTGGGCCAGCTTGCATACTGTACTGGTATAAGTATGATACTGTATAACAATAAAATAGAAGAATGGGTAGGTTAATTAAAACAGGTGATATAGTTTTTTTAAGTACAGTAATGTTTGTGTAAGTAGAAGTGTAGAGAAAGTAAGAAGCTAAAGGAAATCAAACAGGGACAGGATATTTTAAAGCAAGTGGTTGATAAAACTAAAGATAATACAGTATACAAAATTGTAAGGAATGAATACCAATATGGAGAAAACAATAAATAAAAGTTTATTTGAATGAATTGCTCTTACACTGAGTTAGACTAAGAGTAAGAGTGGAAGAGGGAGAAAAACATACAGCACTGTACTGTATATGTAAAAGAAGGGTGTCCCAATGAATGATTCAGAAGAAATAAGTTGAGCTTATGGTGCATGGAAGAAATTTTACACACTCTACCACCCAACTGTACAGTGTGAATTTGATGAACTTACCCTGAGGATGGAGCCATGATGCATCGCTTATCGAGGCATTCGCACTCTTCTTCATTGTCATGTTCCATCCCAAAGTTGTGTCCCATTTCATGAGCTACTGTAGTGGCCACCAACCCCACTGTATCACTGTGATCCATGTTCACTCCCCCAGAATATTGATAAGTACATATTGGACCTTTTAAAGCCTTACCTACTACCCCAGCATCGAACTGCTTTCCCCTGAAAAAGATATTTATTAAGGTAATAACATTAAACCAAAAATTATGAAGATTAATATATATATATTTTTGGGGAGTTCACCTAATAACTAATACATAAATTGGGTGGAGAAAAATAAAATTAATACTTCCACATACTTCAAGGTGACAGCACCTTTGAGAGTCGAAGATCATCAAACCCTGATGTTAGAGACTCAAACTTAATAAAGGGACTTGTAATGGGCAAAACCTCCACCTAAATAATATATTTACCATAAATTATAATGCTACAAATATTTTGGTACAATACAGTTCCATTTATTTCCTCTTAAGCAGAATAAAATTATAATGGTTGAACTTCGTGTTTGAGGACAGCCGGTCCTTGGGCCACCTAAGCATGAATTTGTTAAAGGTGTAGAAGCTGTCACCAACACAACGACAACACCCAAAGTTAATGAGCTGTATGACGAATAATCCAAGAAAACCAGACAACTTGCCAACTGCTCTGGCAAACCATTACCCTGGAACATGATCGACAAATCAATCAACATCCAGGTTCCCAATTACTGTTGGGTAGACAAAGGCAAAGCATAAAGAAACTTGCCCATAGGCTGGATTATACAATCACTCACAACACTATAAAACCATCACAATATCTTTGCAGTAATCTCCCCATTAATTGGAACAACTAGTGTAGAGCATTTCCAAGTTTGAGAGATTTCCAGGTATTGAGACAAATCCTCTTATCCTCAGAAAAATCGTACTTCTACAGAATTATTCCAGGTATTGGTGAATGTTTCTGCATCTAAACTATTGTACTCATCTGGCATGGAGCACCATTGCTACAGAGGCTTAACTGCACTCAGACAGACACAGAGTGGTATTTGTTTTTACAAACACTACTGTACAAGTACAGTACTGTGCAGTAAACTTCCTTAACCTAGACTTGCTTAGTCCGGATTCTCTTGCAAAACAGATTGGGGACCAGCACCGAACGCATGTATCCCCAACCTGGAAAAACATGACCAAAATCTGGTTAGTACAGGGGAAAGTTTGTATACGAGAGGTCTGCCACTGTGGTAGAAGAGAAGGGTAACTTAGCAGCTGCCTCTGGAGGTGGTTGCTGAGAAGCACTGAAGTGAAGTTTCTAAGAAATGTAAATAGTGTACAGTACATGCAGCCAATGAAATTTGTAGTGAAAACATAGCCTCCGCTCCACCTTCTGTGGCATACACGGTGAGTGCCATATAATTACTTCCTGCCACAACCACCTACTCACCTCAATACTCAATGGCCTCATGATAAGTGAATAATTAATAAGTACAGTACCGTACTATATTATTACCATGTACTATGTGCTATACTGTACTGTACGAGTATTTTTTATCAACAGGTATATTATAGTGCAGTAATAATGTATACCATATGAAACACTCTTCTACTTTGTACCATTCTCTTATCACTCTCCCATTATATTAGGCTGTGGCCACAAACAAAAATATTTACAGCTCGCAAAAATGAGTATAAACTTTTATCCACAGAAAGATGAGATATGGTGGGGTACATTTCAGTGTATGTGTCACTACAGAGTACTAAGCACCTCAAGTTGACAGACTCTTACAATGCATATCTCCTGAATTGTTGATTTGTAGAATCAACTTTCCTTCAGAACCATTAGCAATTTGAATCTAATTCAAGGTACCTACAAAAACCCAGTTTTGAGTGTTCTTGACTGTCTGTGATCTCAAATCATCTCATGCTTTTAATCTGCAGTAATACTAAATGATTTCAATTACTTGCCGGAGGTTCAGTTCCTCCCCAACCTCTAAGGGAAACTGAGAGTCTATCATAACATTCACCAATACAGTAGTGTTCTTTTACTGTCTGAAAATGCCATAATAAAGAATACAGTAGTATTAATATTTGTATTAAATTTCCCTATTTATCAGGTTAAAGGCAATAATAATTTACTTACGTGAGTAACTGAGCGTTGTCATTCGGATGTTCTGTAATAAGTCTTACTTTTCTATAATTTAAAAAGTTTGTCAATGTCTTGTCCCCATCGGTTGATATTTCTACTTGATCTTCATCTTTCCACACTTCCACACCAACAAGTGCAATAAAAATGTTGAGAGGTTGATATAGCTGTAAAAAACATAAGAACTTGTAAATAAAGTTAACCATAGGGACAAAATTATTAAACTGTCACTGAATAACATAAAATGGATGAGAATCACAATGAAGAAAAATGTAATAATTTCAATGATTGTTAAAATTTTTAAAATGCACATGGGGTTACATCAGAGTAACGTTTTTGGCTATTCACACAACAATATTTACCTTTCCCCACTTAAACTGTACAGTACTGAAATTTAGATAATACAATACCTTTACTCAAAAAAATACTTTATTGAGCAGACATAATTACAGTACTTTGTCAAGTCTATCATAGTTTGTATTAATTCTGTAATGTTAAAACAAATAGTCTATGCATGCATTAATAACCTGAATCTTTAAATACAGGGCACTGTATAAAAAAATATACAGTTATAGCACAAAAACTGTTACTGTACAACATACAGCATTCACTATGTTGGCAATGTCTTTGCAACGTTGATATAATTTTGCCACTTCATGGCCGTGTTTTTCATATTCTGTTTTGTCAGCTACCAGCACCAATTCCACATATCTTGATAGTGGATTTGCATTGAATGGACCACGAATATTGTTGCTGCTGCTGCTGCTGCCGCTGCTGCTGCTGCTGCTGCTGCTGCTACTGCTGCTGCTACTACTGCTGCTGCGCTTATACTGAAAAGAGAATTAATAAAAAAAATGTAGAGTTGAAATGGTAATGGGGAGCAAGTTCTGTAAAACTATTCAAGTTATCAAACTTTGTAATGTATGTGTTGTATGGGCGAGAGACCCGCTGTCACCTATTTTAAGAGATCTACTTCCTATAATACTTTACTTTCTTTCTCTGTCCCACTACTTAAACAACTACTGTACTGTCTGACTTAACATCTGACCTGTGGTAGCATGACTCGAGGGTAAAGCTCGAGGGTAAATGTAATAATGGTACTAAGATATAGGGAGAAATAAAGGTGGGCACCGTAGGAAAATAATACCCCTAACACACAAAAAATGGTTTATTAAAATAATGCTAGACTTGTGACTACTTCCAGTAACACACTAGTGCAAATATCAACTCCGTGTCAACTAACTGTAAGCCACGTAGTAATATACAATCATTAAGGCAGTGTCATAAAATACCTAAAATCTAAATTTTCCTAAAGTTAATAAAGAAATGAGCATTTGGCAACATTACATGTCCTTAATTCTGAAACAGAAAGACCTCATATACAAGTATGCATTTCAATACCAAGATCAAGAGTAACTTACACATTTTAATAAAACTGTTCATGAGAAATGAAGTGGAACATGAAGCTACTGTACTTACTCTGAGCAATCTAGTGAATGTCTCATCATGAAACAGGTCCCGAACTGGGTGAGGTTTCCCTGAGTAGCCTGGGGAAGAGTATTGAATATATACGCTGTACACTCCATTATATTGTACAGTACAGTAGTTTGTTATATAATACAAAAAAGAAAAACCTTCAGTAAATAAACGGGGCAAAATCTGAGCAAATACGTACATACATACATTCAAAGCAGAATATAAAAATCATAAACAGGGTAGCTTATTAACTGACCACATCGACTCTCGGAATATCTTAAAACAATGTATAATATTGTATGTATAAAAAATTCTGACAATATGATTTTCTTTAATAGTTTCAATTTAAGAAAAAGACTGATATTTACCGCACGAAAAGTTCTGCGGGATGATATTGGAGTGCTTGAAGACATAATGTGGACTGTCTATGGCTGCGGGCGTCTCTGGTACCCGCTCTAAATAATGCATTTCTTGACCATCGAACACAACACCACTGATGAAAAAATAAAAATAAATTACAGTACAGTATATGTCTAGCAAAGAAAGATGCTCTATACTGATGTCATTCTTATTAGGAGTTAACCTAACAGGTATATCACTAGGTAGTAATACCTCTGTTTGCCAGAATCTCTCAAATCAGGAACTCTGATAGTTTGAATTGAAATTTTCTCGGAAAATTGTTCCCAAAGCCGGAATTTTCCGGAAAATTCCGGCTTTGGGATCAAATTTACGAGGGGCACATTATCTGGAAAATTCTGAGAAAACTTTCCCAGTACCCGAAAAAATTTTGGGATGGAGGATATTTTTCAGGGTTCGAAAGATGATGTACAGTACAGTGGTCCCTCGGTTAACGAACGGATCGATTAACGAAATTTCGGTTAACGAATTAGCTCCCATAAGGACTTTCAAATCGATCAACGAACAAAACTTCGATTAACGAAATCCTTACAACAAACACGTTTTGTTGTGCGCATCAGCTGATCGGCTCGTCCGCCAATACAGTAATTGGTTCTATGTTTACATTCGTTTCCAGTGAAGTAAATATCAAGTAGGTTGTGCTCTATAATATTTTTGCATTTTTTATATTAAAATTATTAGTAATTTTAAAATTTAGTTAACATACAGTATTGATAATATATGCAGTACAGGGAAACATTGTGTTTATTGGTCTCTTGAATACAGAATATTTTTACATTTTTACATTAAATTATTGGTCATTCTGAAATTTAGTTGACATATTGATAATATACAGTACAGTGCAGTGTTGATTTAAATAAAATAATCTTTAATTACAGCTAGTGAACTTAAAATTTTATTGGTAAAATTACTGCATCAAGCATGGGTGAGAAAGATAATTCCCCTCAGTGTTCCTCTACAAAAAGGAGCAAGGATTTTCATGTTAGAGAATCTGTCAGTCCAGAGGTTCCCGACATTATTATGGAAGGTGACTCGCCTTCCAAGAAGCATTAAAATGCTTCTCTTTTCCCATCTCCTCCACCCCCACTTCCTTCTCTTCTCCCTTCTCCTCCGCCCCCACTTCTAATTCCCATCATCATCATCATCAACCAGCAACATTCTACATACGGTACACACCTCAAAGTAAGTGTACTTTACTGCATTTTGTTTATACTTTGTATGTACTTTTCTGTGAGTTGGAACCAATTATTCAATATACCATTGAAATAAAAGATATGGTTAACGAACGACTCTGTGGAACGAATTGTGTTTGTTAACATAGGGACCACTGTACTGCGCAATTTCTGGAACTTCTGAGAACATTTTTCCTCTACCCAGAAAATTCCAGGGATGAGGGATTTTTTTTCAGACTTTGAGAGATGAAATAATGCATCATTCTGGAACTTCCATGAACATTTTTCCTCTACCCAGAAAATTCCGAGGATGAGGGATTTTTATCCGGCTTTGAGAATCATCCCGTTTCCCGGAAATCTCTCATTCCCGGAAGTGCTCTGCACCAATTGCTCTGGCTAAGTAAGTACAATACCTGTACAACATATTCTATAAATGATTTATTACTAGACAAATCTTATTTATATAATTATCACTGCAAATTGAAAAATAAAAGTACTGTACTGTATACATACAGTATAAATACTGTATTGTAATTGCTCATCTAGTACCTGTATACTGAATAGCAGAACAATAGAAATAATGTAAGAAATTTAGTTCAGGAGTTATAAATACTGTATATGTTGCATTTACTTTAGGTTATATTTATTTAAAGTATTATGGAATAGTTATCAGAATTGCAAACAATTACTCCTGATTTAAATAATAGTCTTGCGCGAGTCTACATTCCTTTGTCTGCGCGCACATCCTACCAGCTACTGTTGAATGTCAAATTACCTGCCATCATCAGTTCCTTAACGATCCTGACCAGAGAAACACAATACTCACCACTTTCAGTAAAAATCGACGATCATAGAAGGGCTCACCAACTAAGGTCCACCATTAATTCCTGACCTCCATCCACATCAGGAAACCTTGAGTATCAATTTATATTGTAGGATATCCTAACTTTATATTTTGTATGTAATCTAAACTCAGACATTGCCACTTAAGGTAATCACCCATTTTGAGTGTTTACTCAATTCATATAATGTAATAGTATAAATATTTCTTGTCCTGATATCAACCAATTCAGGACAATTACCTATTTTTCATCTTTTATGTAACGTGTAGGTTCACCTTTTCCCCCACACCCTCTTTACAAGAATTTGTGACCCTCCCACACCCCCAAACACCCCATTTCCCCTCTTACCCTTCCACATTCCACAACCCACACTCAATTTACTTATCACTTGACCTTGGGACCACCTCACCCCTCACATGATCTTTTACCCATTACACTACTGTAGCCACCTATGAGAGATTAGGTGAGTGCATTTTATGTGTGTTTATTGCACCATGAAGCCACATGAAGGTCCTGTAAGAGACTTGCATAAATTACACATAACAGAAGCCAGAGTCTGTGACCCTCCCAAATAGGATCCGACACACTTTACACCATTTCCCACAGGTTGTGAGGTGACATCCCCACGTGAGAACTGTTGCCTTAGCCTGGGCACTGATGTGGCTAGTGGCCAACTCAACACACACCACAGTAGAGTAACACTGTCCAGTACAAACCCTGCCTGGCACAGGAATGAACCCATGACTCATAGGATGGGAGTCCAGAATGCTACCCACTACACTGCATAGAGGAAGAAATCTTTTAAACTGTAAAATGAGCTTTATACAAATCAATGACTAACCTGATGCCATGGCAGGTGGACAGAGCTGCCCATGACCCTGGACGACCTCGTATGACTCCCTGATAATGACACATGCCAGACCTCTGCAACAAATTTTAAAATCAAGTTTTTTCTCTATGTGAACCTGTGATGTTTATCAATTTTATCATCATCAATACTGTATAAGTAATAATTTTTATATACAGTATAGGTACTGTTTAAGTACAGGTATTTACTATAGCAAAATATATTCAGTCAAAAAAGTAAAATGTGAATTATACTAATCTTTGGGACAAAATTTTCTGGGAATGCTTTTAATTCATGCCACAGCAACTAATACAGTTTGACAATTATAGCAATTCCTGAAGAGGAACTCTGCAAAGCAATATTTGGATATTCAAGTCAGAAATAATCTCAGAGCTTTGATCATAAAAAGCACTATGCATCTGTCTCCCTTACATCTGATTACAGTATACGTACAGTATTTAATGCTAAGGTATATGATTGTATTAGGTTCAAACTGCATTGGTGCTCTACACTTTGTAGGTTCTTTATGAATGTAGATTTTGTAACCAAGTACCCTGTATAATACCAAGCAGACACCCATATAAAACTACAACTGTGATTACAATACATTATACAAGTGGAATCATTAAAAAATCTGACAAACTACACTAACACCCTTACCTCTGCCTCTGGTCGGTGCACATATTGAGAACCATTATGATAATACTTTTCAAAATAATCTTTCCTTAACAAGTCTCTGGAAGGAAGGAAAAAAAAAAGAATTAGTACAGTAATTTGTAGAACTAGTATAAGGCTGTAAAAGAAAACATCAAGGTGAGCTATATACGTGGAGAATAATATAAGGTACTGCTCACAACCTACATGTATAGACACACAAACACAATTATAATATACGTCTACATAATACTTAGGGGCACACTGAGGTAATGAAAGTGAGGGGCATCTACTAAAGGCTGACCATGAAGAAGGAATGAACCATAAGGGAGATGAACCATAAAGGAGGATGAACCATATGGGAGGATGAACCATAAGGGAGGATGAACCATAAGGGAGATGAACCATATGGGAGGATGAACCATATGGGAGGATGAACCATATGGGAGGATGAACCATAAGGGAGGATGAACCATAAGGGAGAGGAACCATAAAGGAGGATGAACCATATGGGAGGATGAACCATAAGGGAGGATGAACCATAAGGGAGATGAACCATAAGGAAGGATGAACCATAATGTGTTGTCTAATGGTAGACCCTGCTACTATATGGCATCACAAAAATTGTGACCAAGTCCCAGGTTGCTGATCTGACTTTCTGCCTCATTTACATACAATTGCAGGGTCTCAATTGTTTCTCTTACTTTGACAACACAACATACATATATTTGTTCTCACTCTTGATTTATTTTTTCGTTTTTGTATTTATTTATGGTTAGTATTATTAGTATTATTATTATTATTATTATTATTATTATTATTATTATTATTATTATTACTATTATTATTATTTTTATTATTTTGTTATTAATTTTAATTAATTATTATTATAATAATAATAAGTTGTTATTATTTTTATTACAGTTTCGCCTCCCAGGCCCTGATGTGGGTCAGTGACCTGTGTCCGGGTGGACTAATCCCCGTAAAAAAAAAAAAAAAAAATAAATAAATAATAATAAAAATAAATAAATAGTATATAAAATAAACAAATAGCGGAGGATGAACCAATAAAGAAGGGGGATTCTCAAGGTGGGAGAGGAGGATTATCTCAAGGTGGGAGGGATTATCTCATTAGGTGGGAGGAAGATTATCTCAAGGTGGAGAGGAGGATTATCTCAAGGTGGAGAGGATTAGAGGAGGATTATCTCAAGGGTGGGGAGAAGGATTATCTCAAGGTGGAGAGGAGGATTATCTCAAGGTGGGAGAGGAGGATTATCTCAAGGTGGGAGAGGAGGATTATCTCAAGGTGGGGGAGGCGGATTATCTCAAGGTGGAGAGGAGGATTATCAAGGTGGGAGAGGAGGATTATCTCAAGGTGAGGCAAGGTGGGAGGAGGATTATCTCTCAAGGTGGGGAGAGGAGGATTATCTCAAGGTGGAGAGGAGGATTATCTCAAGGTGGGGAGAGGAGGATTA
This sequence comes from Homarus americanus, assembly GCF_018991925.1. Classification (NCBI taxonomy): domain Eukaryota; kingdom Metazoa; phylum Arthropoda; class Malacostraca; order Decapoda; family Nephropidae; genus Homarus; species Homarus americanus. The sequence goes on from NW_024722227.1 coordinate 5,699,676, forward strand.
TCTCAAGGTGGGGGGAGGAGGATTATCTCAAGGTGGGGAGAGGAGATTATCACAAGGTGGGGAGAGGAGGAGGTGGGGGGAGGAGGATTATCTCAAGGTGGGGAGAGGAGGATTATCACAAGGTGGGGAGAGGCGGATTATCTCAAGGTGGGAGGCGGATTATCTCAAGGTGGAGGAGGATTATCTCAAGGTGGAGGAGGATTATCACAAGGTGGGGAGAGGAGGATTATCTCAAGGTGGGGAGGAGGATTATCTCAAGGTGGGAGAGGAGGATTATCTCAAGGTGGGGGAGAGGAGGATTATTTCACGGTGGGGGAGGGATTATCCAAGGTGGGGAGAGGGAGGATTATCTCAAGGTGGGAGAGGAGGATTCTCTCAAGGTGGGGAGAGGAGGAGGTGGGGAGAGGAGGATTATCTCAAGGTGGGAGAGGAGGATTATCTCAAGGTGAGAGAGGATTATCTCAAGGTGGGGAGAGGAGGATTATCTCCAAGGTAGGGAGAGGAGGATTATCTCAAGGTAGGGAGAGGAGGATTATCTCAAGGTGGAGGATTCTCAAGGTGGGGAGAGGAGGATTATTTCACGGTGGGGAGAGGGGGATTATCACAAGGTGGGGAGAGGAGGATTATCTCAAGGTGGGGAGATGAGGATTATCTCAAGGTGGGGAGAGGAGGATTATCTCAAGGTGGGGAGAGGAGGATTATCTCAAGGTGGGGAGAGGAGGATTATCTCAAGGTGGGGAGAGGATTATCTCAAGGTGGGGAGAGGAGGATTATCTCAAGGTGGGGAGATGAGGATTATCTCAAGGTGGGGAGAGGAGGATTATCTCAAGGTGGGGAGAGGAGGATTATCTCAAGGTGGGGAGAGGCGGATTATCACAAGGTGGGGAGAGGCGGATTATCACAAGGTGGGGAGAGGAGGATTATCTCAAGGTGGGGAGAGGAGAATTATCTCAAGGGAGAAAAGCAGGATTGTCTCAAAGTGGAGAAACGGTTCTTCAGCAGGTGGACTTTTTCTAGCACCTAAGCGACAACACTAAGAAGCATCAGGATTACAGGAACTTGACTGTGTTCTGAGAGCGGAAAGTAAACACTATATCATATGACTCACCTGTTTAATTGTAAATCTACTAATACGTCTTCCTCACCCATGTTGATCCCTAGAGTGATGTCGTGAACGTGACCATCCTGAAACACAACATACACACATACACATCATATTCGTGTTTACTACAACCATGACACAGATAAATAGTAATACATGTCTAAGGCAACAGATAATTGCTATGCATCAGATAAAATAATGAAGAAACAAACTGAATGAGTGTTGCTTAACTTTATCAAGATGGGAGAGTTGACAACAGGCAGGGCACACACTAAAGTGTTGTGTGGTGTGTTGACTCAGCCACGTGAGTTGTGGTGTAGCCTTGTACTACTGACTAACACTCACACCACCTACAACACCACCCTTTATATAAAAAACTAATTAGGTTGCCCCTATGCAGAGTGAGGACAGTTGAAACAATAATCTCTTTATTTCATAGCAGCTGAGAAAAAACAGAGAAAAGAACATATAAATGGGATTAGGGTTAGATGGGTCATGGTTGGTACTACTGCACAACATAGTTATCATGTGAGTCCACTTATGGTGTACTTAAACTTGTTTGTTTATACAGTATACTGTAACTCAGCAGGTAACTACTTCTCAATCACTTTGTAATGAAAACTATTATGTATGTACTCAATATAAAATTTTGTAACAGATACAACTGTTTTGGTGTTCACTCTGAAAGACAGGTGGGGGGGTTAAGGGTGTACGTGGACAAAATTATACAGTATTGATTTTTTTTATTCCTTTATTACGATTTTTTCAATAAAACTGTGTAATATTATTTTTTCTTGGTATACAGTATTCCAATCATTGCCATATACACGAGATACATGATAAGATAATTATGACTTAGTTGATCTTAAAAGTAATATAACTACAAGGTGTAAAATTTAAGCTGAATAAATTTATTTAAAAAAAAAAGTGTGGAGGCGTGAGGGTTCAGTAAAAAGCAAAAGGCGGGAGTCAGGTGAAAAACTTTGGGAACCACTGCTGAGTCTAAAATAGCCACTACGGTATTAACTAGTTAGCAATAGTCAAGATATTTTACAGTCTACGTGATGGCCACAAAACCTGTACCTCAATAAGTGTTGTTTTATATTAATTATTACAACCTTAATGGAACTATCTCCCATGCTGGACCTATCCCATAATAGAACTATCTCCCATGCTGGACCTATCCCATAATAGAACTATCTCCCATGCTGGACCTATCCCATAATAGAACTATCTCCCATGCTGGACCTATACCATAATAGAACTATCTCCCATGCTGGACCTATCCCATAATAGAACTATCTCCCATGCTGTACCTATCCCATAATAGAACTATCTCCCATGCTGGACCTATCCCATAATAGAACTATCTCCCATGCTGGACCTATCCCATAATAGAACTATCTCCCATGCTGGACCTATCCCATAATAGAACTATCTCCCATGCTGGACCTATCCCATAATAGAACTATCTCCCATGCTGGACCTATCCCATAATAGAACTATCTCCCATGCTGAACCTATCCCATAATAGAACTATCTTGGTTATTTCTGGTCATGAGGGTAACTTCAGGTGCTGCATTATTACTGTGCTGTATGTTGTTCATTGAGTTGCGTTGGTTGTGATTAGTGTTTTGTAGTGTTGTGTTTGGTGTATTTTTGTTTTTATTTTGTGTTGTATACAGGTTACGTATTGCGTTGTATTATTTACTAAATGTATTTTATTGTATATTTTACATATGCGTTGTGTTGTACTATTTATTACATGGCGTTATATATAGTTTGTTACTTGTGTCGTTTTGTATTTTGTTAAGAATTATGTTTTGCGTTATTGTAATTAATGGTGTGGGTGTGTGTGTAATACTAATAATAATTAATGGTTTATTGAAAAAGTTCTGCAGCCCGAAGGCTGAAAATATACATTATACAAAAATGACTTATTACATACAAAGACATGGGGTGGGTGGGTCGTTTAACAAAAGCTTTTATTATTGAAAGGAGAAGGAACATGAATTGAACAAACAAATTATTATAGTTACAGCTCATGGTCCGGACTGGTCTCTTGTGTGTGTGTGTGTGTGTGTGTGTGTGTGTGTGTGTGTGTCATTCTTTCTATGATGTGAATAAGTAAAATGATGACGTCAGCCACACACCTCTGAGTCAGGGTCAGGGTCAGGTGACGTTATCGCTGTCAACATATGACGTCACCACTATCAACAAGTCGGCAGCTGTCCCCGCCAGCGCCTGGGAGACTTGCTCAACATAGCCTCCTCACAACACCCTTCCAACACATTAATTATCCTCCCATCATACGTAATTAAATGATACTCACACCCTCGGACGCTATTTTTGTACACATATTCACAACTAAACACGGTGAACGTAATTAAAACAATTGACACTTGATCGTCACAGAGACAAGCTAATACCCATACATTTAATGTCAATTTATTCTGGTAAGGGAGGTTAAGTTCGGTTAGGTAAGTTCGTTGAGATTTGATTACGTTAATACTTCAAGTCAATTAGGTTAAGTTCGGTTTAATACGGCTTGGTTAGTTTAAGTTAGGTTTTAGACTGTTAGGTTTGAAGTAGGTATTACACCCCACCATAGCTTGTTTTAGGACAATGGGCAGAATTTATCACGCGCCATGTAACTTAGGAGAAGGCAGTAGTAAATTTCACGGGACTGGCGCGTTAAGATCTGGGACAGAGATAAGAGCTCCACAAAGGCTCGTAAAATCAATATTCCTGGTTAAGTGAAGATACAAGAATATACCAAACTAGTCTGCATATGCTAAAACACGAAAAACAACATACACAAACGGCATAAAAATAACACAGTCTCTTAACTAGATACGTCACCGCAGCAGCATCAGTCAGGAGGCAATATTACCAAAAGATTATCTACTCCTAATCCGTGCTTAGTGAACGTAGTAATTCATTATTGTAATGTTCGTGCAATCTGGACGCTTTTTTTAAGAGGTCGCCATCTCTGTATCGTTACTTAAATGACTTGGTTGAAGTGCTTTCTAACACCAATTACGAGAATAATTAAACCTATCTGGAGCCTAGACACATCATTAAATATAAATACCTTGGCTATCTCATTTATGTATTGTTCATATCTAAGTTAAGGCATCAACATTATACATTTTACTCTCACGACACACGGTTTACAGCACTTATATATTGTATCAGTCTGTACTTGCTTATTTTCTTCAGAATTAAGTTCCTAAATCTGTATTTTGATTTTCGTTGTGGCCGTCAGCTTGTTTTTTGTGCGTTCATTATTCATCCTGTGAACATTAGTGCAAAAAGGAGTACAGAGCAGAGGTCACAAACGGTCAGATTATTAGAGCAGTGACATCATGTGGTGGTGGTGGTGGTGTTTACTTACACATACACATGTTTGGATTAAAACATTTCTTCGTGGTGGACAATAGACTGACTTGCCTGAGACTGCACAACCAGTGTCAAAACCCACCATTTAATCTTAAGACTTGAGAGAGAGAGAGAGAGACTATGTTAACCTGAACATCACCAGCCCTGTGGACAAGAAGTTTCTTCACACACACACACACACACACACACACACACACACACACACACACACACACACACACACACACACACACACACACACACACACACACACACACACACACACACACACACACACACACAAAATATGCCTCTACGTCAACGTAAAATTTCCATTATATTGACCAAGTAACCTAGATGAGGTCACAGAAGGTCAGAGACAAGTAAGGGGAGAGGTGGTGATACTGACCTTGTTGGCAGTGGTGGTAATGTCTCGCTTGGTCCTGGCGTGGGAGAGGCGTGGGGTGATGATACTGTGAATGGTGAACTCCCGCGCCGGGCCTCCACGACCTCCTGGAAAAAAACAAAAACACGGTTAATGGGGGATAATTGGTGGTTGAAAGAGGGGGAGGGGGTACCACACCTGGCAGTGGAACAACAGGTGGAGTGATTTTAACATATATACATCGGAGGCGAGAGGAAATAATAACAAGGTTGCCACTCCTAGGGTAAACAAATCTCGATAAGGTCCAAGGCGCCTCTGAACTATAATGTATCTCTGGACCATAATGACAGAGAGTGACTATTTTCTAACTCGTCAAAGATCTTGTGATTTATACATATATCAAGTTAGATTAAAATATATCCACTTTTTTTTTCGAATTAACGTAGTCAAAACCCCCGGACGGTCGGATGGACAGACAGAATGAAAACAAACACTATTATATATTTAAGAATACAGAATTTGAGGGTCAGACATATGAAAGATTAGTTATGATAAAGATACAATATTCTGTTTAATCCTACCAAGATTACTCTACCCTAAGCCAATCCATGGAGGGCGGCAGACCTTGAAGTGTGTAATGGGTAGTGGTAGACCTTGAAGTGTGTAGTGGGTGGTAGTAGACCTTGAAGTGTGTAGTGGGTGATGATAGACCTTGAAGTGTGTAGTGGGTGGTGGTAGACCTTGAAGTGTGTAGTGGGTGGTGGTAGACCTTGAAGTGTGTAGTGGGTGATGATAGACCTTGAAGTGTGTAGTGGGTGGTGGTAGACCTTGAAGTGTGTAGTGGGTGATGATAGACCTTGAAGTGTGTAGGAAGTGTTGGTAGACCTTGTGTGTAGTGGGAGTTGGTAGACCTTGAAGTGTGTAGTGGGTGGTGCACCTGTGTAGTGGTGGTGGTAGACCTTGAAGTGGTGTGGTGGTAGACCTTGAAGTGTGTAGTGGGTGGTGGTGGGACTTGAAGTGTGTAGTGGGTGTTGGTAGACCTTGAAGTGTGTGAGTGTAGTGGTGGTGGTGGGACCTTGAAGTGTGTAGTGGGTGTTGGTAGACCTTGAAGTGTGTAGTGGGTGGTGGGAGACCTGAGGTGTGTAGTGGGTGTTGGTGTGTAGACCTTGAGAGTGTGTGTAGTGGGTGTTGGTAGACCTTGAAGTGTGTGTGAGTGGGTGGTGGTGACACCTTGAAGTGTGTAGTGGGTGTTAGTAGACAGAGGTGTGTGAGTGGGTGGTGGGAGACCTTGAAGTGTAGGTGGTGGTGGTAGACCTTGAAGTGTGTAGTGGGTGGTGGTACACACCTTGAAGTGTGAAGTAGGTGATGGTCGACCTTGAAGTGTGTAGTGGTAGTCCTCGAAATGTGAGGTGGGCGGCGGGGGGGGGGAACAGGTGGAGGAAGTGGAGGAGAGAGTCAGCTGTGGTGAGAGGAAGTTACAGCACCAAGCAGTAAACACCGACCCGGCCTGGCCCACGACGAGGTCACCCTCCATGCCCCTAAATACACACACCATTAACACACAAATAATACAAAAACCATCCCATGAAATACCCCTAAAATGGAAAAGATGTACATTAAAACCTATACGAAATGTTTCCGGATCAAGGTGACCGTAAACACACACCTATTATTTATAAGTATACAGGGCTGACCTTGGTGCCATACATGTAGGTACAAATTGTATATTGTGTACATTGAACTCGCTGGGGTCATCAAGCTTAGATACGCTAACTAGTTCACCAAGCTCTCTTAATCCAGGTCTGTAAAGTGACGGGAGTTGTTGATTTCGCTTTGCCATTAGGTTTTTACCAGTGTGTAGTAAATATTTTGTCTTAAAACGGGTTGACTGATTTCAATGAAACTTGGCAGTAAAACCTGACGAGTATGCAGTCTAAATAGTAAATTGAACTCGCCTAAGAGGAGCGTCTTTATCTGGCTCCCCCCAACCATGACATCTTTCCTGCAGACGGATTTCTTGTTATACATTCTACCCAGTTTTTACTGTCAATGTAGTTTATTTTCACTATTGTACGGAGGCTTTGAGCTATTTTTTTTCTATTGTCGCAAAAAGACATGTGAACAATAAAACTTTTCTTATGAGAATGTGTCAGTTAAGTTTCGACTCGGATAACAAGCCAACACAAATTTAATTCGCTCCCAGAACTACCAAATAGGCTTTTATTCTCCTCTCATCCAATCAGGTTACAGTGGAGACCGGAGGCAGGATACACAGCCTCATTACAAAGCTGTGTCGGGAACATTTTGCGACTTCAAAAAGAGACAATAGCAGGGACCGGGACCAAGTAAACAAACCCGCCTGCCGCGTGGCTCTACAGATGCACCAACAAGAAGAGTGTTCTGAAAGCGTTGTGTATTGCGTGTAAACTCCACTACATTTCCATATAAATTGCCTGCCAAGTTTTCTTAAGGAGAGAGAGTGGGAATGATCAAAGCAGCAGTTCTCATTAATTCATTAAGACTTAAATTGAAACATTAGCATATAATTCTGCAAAAATTGGTTTCTACTGATGATGGTAGTTAGCTCCCATGGGTGTAACAGTGCGTCCTACAAACGATCAATACCTACAATAATTGCAAGGTAACACTGAGTTCTATTCTTTATTGCCTACTGTGAAAAAAGTACGGATACACCACACTGCATAGTAAGCCTTCGGTACACAAGGAGGCAGCACGGCCGGTACTACTCACGACCGCCTTAACTTCCCCAAGTTACTGTAAACTTAGGGACCCATTTACAGCTGGGTGAACTGGGAGCGGCCGGGAATCGAACCACCGACCCCCAGAACTGGAGGCGAGCACTGCATCCACTTGACCGCCGCACTCACCATTGCCTAGTGGCAAACAAATTTTTTTTTAGTATTTTACTGTGCCAATACAGTATATCAGCTCTGCAAATATATTAATGCAATAAGAGAAACAACAACATTGTTAATACTACTTATAATAATAATAATAATAATAATAATAATAATAATAATAATAATAATAATAATAATAATAATAGTTATACCTCGGCATAATTTGGTATTATTTTTTTTTTTTTGTAATCTAGGTGTTTTGATTATTTTCTGCTCCAAGCAGCAGTTATTTTGGCATGTTTAGGGAGATTTTCTTGTATATATTGATGTATTACCTATGTAAGAATTTTCTAGAATATATTGCATCATTTTTGTTTTTATTTACTTCTTATTGTAAGACTCGATCAGAGTAGAACTTTCTAGAACTTCTCAGGCGTCTCTAGGAAGCGAGCAGAGTCAAGTCCAAGCCTAGTACTGTAGTGGCAACTGAAGATATCGGACGAGTTGTCGGTTCTGAGTAAACACAATAAATACACTGAGACGTTCGTCGAGTTGTACGGTATATATGATTTGTAATAAAATGACGTTACCGCCTTACCCCCGCAGACGACGTTCTCCAACAAAATCACCGCTGCAGTCTTTTTTTTTTTTTTTTTACGGGAATTAGCCCACCCGGGCACAGGTCAAACGACCCACAACGGGGCCTGGGGTGCGAAAAAAAAGAACAAAGAAATTAAAAATAGAGAACAAAAAGGTTATATTGTGTTCATCTATACCACGAAGATGCCCGAAAACCAGCTTTTTAAAGTGAGACAGATTGTATAAGTATGGAAACAGAAGAAGCAGAGCATTCCACAGTTTGGCTGTGTGAGGAAAGAAGGTACTATAACGGGTTATTCTCGTGTGACCGACATCCACAGAGAAACGGTGGGCACCGCGGGCAAGACGTGTGTTACGAGCCCACGGCCTTGCCGGCGGTACACAGGATACCAAATCCAACGAACATTTCCCGTTAAAGTACCTGTAAAAGAGAGAGTGAAGCAACATTGCGGCGTAGAGAAAGGGAAGAGAGATTGTCGACTAAAGGAGGAGAGTTAATAAGACGAAATGCCTTTGATTCCACCCTATCTAACAGGTGGACAGAAGAGCCACCTCACATATGAAAGCAAATTCCAAATTAGGACGAATGAATCCCATATATATACTTGAAGCAACTGCTCAGGCGTGAAGTAGCAACGGCATTTTTACAGCATTCCCAGCTTTCGGGAGGCAGCTTTAGCAATGTTGAGGAAACGGTGAGGCCTAGCATACTTATTTTAGAATTTGGCAGAATAATTGCATCATGAAATGTGATTGCTGGGAGATACAGTAAAACACAATTAATTATCGAATAATATTTATTTACAGAGCCGATCAGCCGAGGTTAGAAAACAAGGCAGATGAAAGAAATTTACCAAAAGTAGATGTCTTTATGATTGTAGAGTATTATAAAGAACTCCGCCATCCAGCTATGAAGTACGTTAAATTACATCAACCATCTGATCATCTCAAGCCCATTCCCTGGTCATGGTCGTCCCTCGTCCTTCCACAACATTAAATATAGACATCAGTGATGAAAACTTGCATTTTCCAGACATGAAATAGAGAAGTTATGAAAACTTCCTTGTTGGGGTTATCGGTCTTTTTCATTATTTTGGCACCCAGCAAGTATATACACGATGATACTTGAGCAGTAATTTATTTTAACCTAAAAATAAGGTATGCCTGTGTATATTGTTACGAACCATGCCACCAATTGTCATGATCTACCTACCCAGCACCACGAGCAACGCCATGTAGGGACGAAACCCGAGTATGACTACTCTTAGTTACCACTCCGGGGTTTCCCTTCTCCATATCCTGGTTGTTGCGTCACCTCCTCAAAGTCTTCTTCGTCAGCTCCAGTTCGATGAGAGTTCAGTTCACTCTGGGAAGTGACCACAGGATCACCTATCCTGGAAACCTACGGCACAGTAACTACCTACAGTGTTCTACAATGCTCAGCCATCTCAGCTCCGCACTTAAGTATTTGTAATCTTATGTTACCTCCCACCTCCACCTTGCTTCAAATTATTGTATGTTGTATAAATATGTATATACTGTTAATGTTTAAGTTAAGTATGGTTAAGGGTAAATTATAGAAAGCTGAATATTTTGTTAAGGAATTTATGGTACTTTATTATACACAACAAAAACTCCCATCCTTTGTCTACCCTTTTATAGCCCGATTGTCTTTGTTTTTTTTTTTGTTGCCTGTTGGGATCTGGGTAGACTTTTAACTATATTCTAAATCCCCAACTCGTAACAATATCAACATTGTATATGGCCACAAGTCCTGTATTTCTGCTGGTAACAACACATACACCACAGCTGACTGGCATTGGCTGCCTCCAGTTCCTGCTCGGCGGCTCGCGCCAACCAATGACGTCACAACCAATCAGAGCTTTTAGCCCAATTTATTTAAAAATATCATTACCATTGTGAATTTAAGCATTTTCTTTAGCCATTGACCAGCCATCTTACGAAAAAATTCCGACCGACAACTCGTCCATTGCTGTGCAAGTACAGTATTGTGGAATTGTTGTGAGCGATATAAAGTGAAAAGACAAAGGATTTGTCCACTGGTAGTGTGCTGATGTATACATATTCGAAATAAGAAGGCCGTTGTGAAGACGGACCCTGTGAACAGTTGTGTACATTTTAGTGATTGTTAAAATGGACTTCACTGCACAAGTGTGTTTCTGTGACCCAGTGGAAATCTAACTGCCTGTTTTTTTTGTGATGAAAACTTCCATGACAAAAAACTGGCAGGTAGATTTCCACCGGATCACAGAAACACACATGTGTCTCACTGTAATACGATTTGTCTGTACATTGATACCGATCCTCGGGCCGCTGGTGACCAATGGTGGAAGTTAGGTTAAGTGGCTAAAGGATGGCCGTAACAATAATAATAATCAATGAAGATGGTATCGCCATTTCAACAAAAGGGCTACAACTTTAAGACAATAATGACGGAAAATACTCAGTACTGAACTTATCTGACATGTTATTGATGCTGTATACCTACATACCAGCTTCGATTAAATCCACTTCTGTACGTTAGAATCATCGTGTCCAGAGTCGAACACACACGGATATGGGGCCCCGCCAATACTATGTACTCCGCGGAATAATGTTAAACCGTCGCATTTTCCTATTTACAGACGTGTCAATCTTCACCGTTCCCGCCTTGATAACATCTAAGCTACGGCCCAAACGTGGTATGTGTATACACAGGCGACCTGTTCCACGCTTTACGACACCTTACAACAAACGTCAATAAGCTTATTCATTAACTTGAGATATATAGACCAATACTCACTAAAACAAACTCCCGCTGCACCTCTCCACACACTGCATGTAGTGACGCTCGTCTTACGCAAGGCCTTGTGGCTCACTCCCGTATTTCAAATTACATCCCCCCCCCTCCCAACAAACTTAATAAACAAAATAATAATTTAAAAGATTCTAGGCTCCATAAGGAATGAAGCTCACTCACAACTATGAACCCAACACTGTAGCCGAACATAGTAAAAACCCTATACAGGTGTAGCCACGCGTTTGATTGGCTGCTTCTGTTTTAGATGACAATGCACTAACATCGGGCGAACGAATTCAATTAATAAACAGACTCCTTGTCGGGTGTGTATAACTGTTTCTCTCTCAAAATGCATACAGCACACTCCCGGCATTATTTTTTTCCCGGTGTTCCCCCACGAACCTACAGTATATTCCAAAAAATTTAACACTAGTGCCTGTGCAGATATGCTATAAAATGTATCTTATTATATCCAGAGCAACTATTACTTTTAATGCCACATACTTAGCGGCACAGCCGGGATTTTTCTTAAGGAGGGGATGGAGGTGAGACTAAATTTGCAAGCAACCTAATGGGACTGGGAAAAACACGCCAGGGAAAGCCGTGTTTCCTAACTGCTTATATTTTTCCCTCACCAGAATGTATTTGCTACACGTTTCCACATTGCAATTAGTAAAGAACACCCCTTCACACGAATAAATACCTTCAGTTGGGGAGATTTTATGTAACACGGCAGCAGATCTCTAATTATATTAGGATTCATCAAAAGACCATTTCCTTTTTTCTATTATACTCCTCATAGATAAGATAACGGCATTTTAAGCACCACCAATATTTTTCCTGTATCACGCTGACTGAGTTAGGAGCCCAACACAACCACTTGGGCTCCAGAAATCTTACAGTAGTTGGCATCCCTTCTAATGCTCTCTCTGTCAGCTCGGCATATCTTTTCCTAAAAATAAGTCACAATCTCATTTTTAAATCAGGTTTATTATATTAATTGTTGTAAGGTATAGGTATACAGCACGCCCAAGAACCGCCAAGCTATGAGTCGCCGTGTTACCGGCAAGAATAAAATACTATTACTGGTTTTAGTCCTTGGTTACCAATCCCGGGGGCTACAGTTTGACCTTTTCCCTGGGTGATTTTATCAAGCTTTATCTTATCCACGTTCCATTGTGGATCGACGTGATTATATATATATATATATATATATATATATATATATATATATATATATATATATATATATATATATATATATATATAATTTTGTTAAGAATTGTCGAGTCATTTTCGGCGTTTTTTGTTTGATAGGAAAAACTAACGAACTCTTCAGACACGAATGTATTACCGTGTATTGGATTATATGATAGTTCTGGACAGGGATGTGGTAGAATGGGGGTTGTATTCGGTAGGTGTGTGGTAGTAATTGTGTTCCAGAATGTTATAATAAATTGTTTCGCCGCTCACAGATTCCTGTTGTTACTTCGGTTTAACTTTTTTTTTCTTTACCTAAAAAAAATGCAGTATCTTTTTCTCAGAATTGCAAATGGTATGTGTGGTGACGTGTGTCGGGGTATAAATTTGAAAAGAAAATAGTCCTTTTAATCAACAATTCTTAATGTCAGACCACAGACTGGCAGCAACACCGACCAGGCTTATACACACTAATATAAATTTTGACATTAACCAAATTTTAAACAAATACAAATTTTGACAATCAAAATTCCCACAATATTTTTATATACATTAACTAAAATCAAAATTGGCCACAAAAAATAAATACTTTGATCAGAATTAAATTAGGTAAGATCCAGGCTAATTTACACAGTTTGGGCTGGTAGGTTCTGGTTTGCTCACAACAGTATAGCTAGCTTTCTGACGTTATTTTAGACAACACTGTACGTCTTACAATACGGATTTTTAGTAAAGTTTTTGTTGTTAAACACTTTTGCATACATTATTCATATACAATATATATTTTACGTTAACTGAAAAAGAGAATAATAAGGGCAGGAAATTACTTACAGTGGGGTACAGAGCACTTGTGTTTGATGGCATGAATAATACCTGCGTTGCTCTCTCAGCTACAAGAGACCATTTACACTGTATCGCAACACACCCGAACGCACTCTACACCCCTAATTGGAAATACCACTCTTACCGTTGTCACACGCAGGGTTATTTCAAATATATGTTTTGTCGACACATTTTATGTCTACGACCTACACACACGCACACACACACACGTTATCTATAAATTTAATCTGTTTATAGTATGGGTCAAATCTTTCTTAAAATGGAATTGCAATTTTTTTTTAGTGACTTATTTTAATTATTCATATATACACCTACCTAAAGTAAGGTGTAATCACCCTTCAATAAAACAGTTTTAGCATTATATTTACCCAATGAAATAATAATAATAACGTATAATGGTTTATAAATCCCTCGTCAAATTAATTCGACTATTATTTATTCTAACTATGAAACTATTTATCGCAAATGTTTACTTTAATTAACCTATACTCACCAGTAACATATTTCTTTGTATATTTGTTTCAACAACATATATCTACCAATAACTAATTTAATGTTAGTTATCCATAAATATGTTGAACTGGTTGTAGGAGTGTATCTAACTGGTTGTATGAGTATATCTAACTGGTTGTATGAGTGTATCTAACTGGTTGTATGAGTATATCTAACTGGTTGTATGAGTGTATCTAACTGGTTGTATGAGTATATCTAACTGGTTGTATGAGTGTATCTAACTGGTTGTATGAGTATATCTAACTGGTTGTATGAGTGTATCTAACTGGTTGTATGAGTATATCTAACTGGTTGTATGAGTGTATCTAACTGGTTGTATGAGTATATCTAACTGGTTGTATGAGTGTATCTAACTGGTTGTATGAGTATATCTAACTGGTTGTATGAGTGTATCTAACTGGTTGTATGAGTATATCTAACTGGTTGTATGAGTGTATCTAACTGGTTGTATGAGTATATCTAACTGGTTGTATGAGTGTATCTAACTGGTTGTATGAGTATATCTAACTGGTTGTATGAGTGTATCTAACTGGTTGTATGAGTATATCTAACTGGTTGTATGAGTGTATCTAACTGGTTGTATGAGTATATCTAACTGGTTGTATGAGTGTATCTAACTGGTTGTATGAGTGTATCTAACTGGTTGTATGAGTATATCTAACTGGTTGTATGAGTGTATCTATCTGGTTGTATGAGTGTATCTAACTGGTTGTATGAGTGTATCTAACTGGTTGTATGAGTGTATCTAACTGGTTGTATGAGTATATCTAACTGGTTGTATGAGTGTATCTAACTGGTTGTATGAGTGTATCTAACTGGGTGTATGAGTGTATCTAACTGGTTGTATGAGTATATCTAACTGGTTGTATGACTAACTGGTTGTATGACTAACTGGTTGTATGAGTGTATCTAACTGGTTGTATGAGTGTATCTAACTGGTTGTATGAGTGTATCTAACTGGTTGTATGAGTGTATCTAACTGGTTGCATGAGTGCATCTATCTGGTTGCGGCGAGTATTCAGCAACTGGTTGTGGCGAGTATATCTAACCGGTTGTAAAGGACCAACCAACTGGCTGTATGCGAGTGTATCTAACTGGTTGTATGACTAACTAACTGGTTGTATGAGTATCTAACTGGTTGTATGACTAACTAACTGGTTGTATCAGTGTATCTAACTGGTTGTATGAGTATATCTAACTGGTTGTATGACTAACTAACTGGTTGTATAAGCGTAACTAACTGGTTGCATACGTGTCTCTAACTGGTTGTATGAGTGTATCTAACTGGTTGTATGAGCGCCTAACTAACTGGTTGTATGACTGTAACTATCTGACTGTATGAGTGTAACTAACTGGTTGTATGAGTGTATCTAACTGGTCATATGGGTGAATCTAACTGGTCGTATAAGCGTAACTAAGTGGTTGTATGAGCGTAACTAACTGGTCGTATGGGTGAATCTAACTGGTCGTATGAGCGTAACTAACTGGTTGCATGAAAGGCAAAAATGGCACAAAAATTAGACTGAGACCTTAACTAGATACGTTCACTAGACAATTTCCTGTAGGTTTATGTTGTGTTTTAACCGGTGTGATGTAAACGTACAGGGCAGAGTCATAAGTGTAATTCTATGTAATTTTTTTGGTGTGTTCTTGTACTGTTGTTTCAAATAAAGCTATCTTACTCTGGTAGAACATGGAGGGGTGTGTGTGTGTGTGTGTGTGTGTGTGTGTGTGTGTGTGTGTGTGTGTGTGTGTGTGTCGGACGGGAAGAAAGAGGAGGAGCTGACCACGGGTGGCTGGGATGCTCAGCCAGGTGTGGCAGGTATTACACTAAGACAGCTGCAACACTTGCCACGAAACTCACTCCCTCTCAACACACACACACACACACACACACCGCTTGTGTGACCTCTGGCTTGTATGCTGTACTCAAAATACTACTACTACCACTACTACGACTGTACTACTACTACTTTTATAATGGCCTCCAACCTTCCCTTATATCCATACCTTCTCCACCATTTTATTACCTAACTATCCTAATACAAAAGTATCTACCATAGCTAAGTTATTCAAGCTGGAAATCTATACGACATTCAGTGACTGTTGCCTCATAGTCCATGTCTGCGACTGTTCTTGGCGTAGGGACGAATAATCTCGGTCACCTGAGGCAAACCAATGCAGACCTGAATAGAGAGGACAAGCGACATCTCCACCAGAGTTCAACGTATCTTCTGGGCTGATGCTTCTGTTCAGATAACACCTCGGCCAATCTGGCATAGAAGCATCTTGCACTTGGTCTCATCCCGCCAGATGCTGTGAACACTAGAGGAGTGAAGCTGCCTTGATTCACGTCCTGAATTATCTCTTTATACGCCCTGTCTTCTTGTTTTCGTTCCTCCTGTGTGCAGCCCCGAGAGACTACTACTACTACTACTAATAATAATAATAATAATAATAATAATAATAATAATAATAATAATAATAACCTTCATATGATGAAATATCTTCAATACAATTTTAATAACATACTGAACCATCAATTTCATTATTATAGTCATGGCAAAACTCTGACGTGACAGACAAACAAGTTGATTACTGACAGTCAGGTACAGTCCCGTTCAAAAGTTTCTTAACACGTCTCAATCTCTGAACTGTTGGAACGAGTCTATAAACTGTTGGAATGAGTCTGAACTGCTGGAACGAATCTCTGACTGCCGGAGTAAGTCTCTGAACTGGTGGAACGAGTCTTTTGGAAGGCTGGAACGTGCCTCCGAGCTGCTGGAATGAGTCGCGAGGTTAGGTTAGGTTAAGTTAAATTAGGTTAAATTAAATTAGGTTAGGTTAAATCAGGTTAGGTTAGCTTAGCGTTAGGGTATTTAACAATCGGCTGAAATAAGCTGGGGGCCTAATCTTCATGAGACCCGGCGAGGACTCACTACAGTAAACTCTACATCATATATATAAAAAAAAGATACACGGCCATAAAAACACAGGTAAATATTTTTATACGAGTATAATTATGACCTCAAAGGGTTATTATTTAGTTAAACAGACTCCTCCCTCCCACTGACAGCACGACGTCCACACAATACTAGGGTTAAATCTCTCTCACACACACACACCTTGAGGCAAAACCCACCATGACCGGAAGTGGTGAGGGCGGGGCGGATGTTGCCATGCTTAAACACCGCCTCCTTTTCTTCCTTCTCATCCTTGGACTCCTTCCTCTCACTCTCGTCCTCCTCCTCCTCCTCCTCCTCCTCCTCCTCCCTGTCCTCTCCTTCTTACCCTCCTCCTTGTTCTCTCATCCTTCTCCTCGCCCTACCCTGCTCCTCCTCCTCGTCCTACCCCTCCCTTCTTCTTCTTCTATTCATCTATTCTATACCGTCCTCCTTGTTCGTCCCCTCCCTGTTCTCTCCTTCCTCTCTTTGTCTCCCCCTCCTCATCATCCTCCCCATTCTTTACCTTTGTCTGTCAATCCCCGTCTCTTCTTCCTCCTCACACTCTTTCTTACCTCTTTAGCTTAACCTCCATCTCATCTTCCTCCTCCGTGAGAGAGTGGTAGCGTCATCCCTCCCACAACCTTGTTAAGATAGAGTAACCTCTCTCTCTCTCTCTCTCTCTCTCTCTCTCTCTCTCTCTCTCTCTCAACTGCAAAAGGTCCAGAGTTTTCATTATTCATACAGGATCTGAAAAATAACTTATTCTTTACTCACTGTTACGCAGTTCTCCCGCTTTATCTAATTATGTTGATATTTTACACACACACACACACACACACACACACACACACACACACACACACACACACACACACACACACATATTAATAACTTTTCAGTAGTTCCCCCCCTGGGGGGTTTAGTTTTTGTCCGTCAACACAGGTCCGGGAGAGAGGCAGGGTTAACTCACTGTGTTACGACGTTTAAATGTTCCACCAGAAAAACGTGTACACATTATTGTGCTTACCTCCAGCCAACTGGTGATCAACACATTACCTGAGAATTAACTGACATTCTCTAAGGTGAAGAATAAATGTAGATCATGGCAGGGGAATTCAGAGCACTGGAGTCATAAACAAATCCAGCATTCAGTTGACTCATGATGGTCAGGTCAGCAAAGGTCAGGGCAGATATCGCTATTGTAACTTTATCACTCTTGCTCAATATTGTTTACTGTCACGCCGCCCCTCTCACCATGCCTCCCCCCCCCCCATGCTACAGATGGTGGTGATGTTGTGGTGACCGTGGTGATGTAGTTTGGTGATGGTAGTGACACTGGTGGTGCTACAATGATGGTGATGGTAATGATGGTAGTGCTACTAATAGGAATGGTGGCGTTGGTAATGGTGGTAGTAGTGATGGTGGTGGCGTTGGTATCACTGGAGGGGGTGATGATGACACTATCGACCTTCACAATCGTCTAATTTCACGTCAGGTGGGAGGGGCGTGGAGCGTGACATAAAACACACGGCCACTTTACCACATCAGCACGCCCCGCCACGCCCCCCTGCACCACCACTACCATCACTATAACTGCAATCACCATCATCAACACCACTTCAACCCCCCAACTATCATTACAGTAACCACCATTATCACCACTAACGCGACTTCTTTGAACATAAACATCACTACTACCATCAACCATACCACCAGTACCATCACCATAATCATTACCCCCCCCCCCACATACTCACATAGAGGAAGCACAGGTGTCAGGTGTCCAGGAATAAACAACAGTAACCATTCTATCCACCTTGTATCTCTGGGGTGTGTTGGTCCTGGTGATGGTGACGACTCTTACTTCTCACCTTCCTTAACCCTTAGTGGTCCGGGTGATGGCGACGACTCTTACTTCACACCTTCCTTAACCCTTAGTGGTCCTGGTGATGGTGACGACTCTTACTTCACACCTTCCTTAACCCTTAGTGGTCCGGGTGATGGTGACGACTCTTACTTCTCACCTTCCTTAACCCTTAGTGGTCCGGGTGATGGTGACGACTCTTACTTCACACCTTCCTTAACCCTTAGTGGTCCGGGTGATGGTGACGACTTACTTCACACCTTCCTTAACCCTTAGTGGTCCTGGTGATGGTGACGACTTACTTCACACCTTCCTTAACCCTTAGTGGTCCGGGTGATGGTGACGACTCTTACTTCTCACCTTCCTTAACCCTTAGTGGTCCGGGTGATGGTGACGACTCTTACCACACCTTCCTTAACCCTTAGTGGTCCTGGTGATGGTGACGACTCTACCACACCTTCCTTAACCCTTAGTGGTCCTGGGATGGTGACGACTCTTACTCACACCTTCCTTAACCCTTAGTGGTCCGGTGATGGTGACGACTTACTTCTCACCTTCTTAACCCTAGTGGTCCTGGTGATGGTGACGACTTTTACTTCTCACCTTCCTTAACCCTTAGTGGTCCTGGTGATGGTGACGACTCTACTTCTCACCTTCCTTAACCCTTAGTGGTCCGGGTGATGGTGACGACTCTACTTCTCACCTTCCTTAACCCTTAGTGGTCCTGGTGATGGTGACACCCTCACCTTCCTTAACCCTAGTGGTCCTGGTGATGGTGACGACTCTTACTTCACACCTTCCTTAACCCTAGTGGTCCGGGTGATGGTGACGACTCTACTTCTCACCTTTCTTAACCCTTAGTGGTCCTCGTGATGGTGAAGACTCTTACTTCTCACCTTCCTTAACCCTTAGTGGTCCTGGTGATGGTGACGACTCTTACTTCACACCTTCCTTAACCCTTAGTGGTCCTGGTGATGGTGAAGACTCTTACTTCACACCTTCCTTAACCCTTAGTGGTCCTGGTGATGGTGACGACTCTTACTTCACACCTTCCTTAACCCTTTAGTGGTCCTCGTGATGGTGAAGACTCTTACTTCTCACCTTCCTTAACCCTTAGTGGTCCTGGTGATGGTGACGACTCTACTTCACACCTTCCTTAACCCTTAGTGGTCCTGGTGATGGTGAAGACTCTTACTCACACCTTCCTTAACCCTTAGTGGTCCTGGTGATGGTGACGACTCTACTTCTCACCTTCCTTAACCCTTAGTGGTCCTGGTGATGGTGACGACTCTACTTCACCTTCCTTAACCCTTAGTGGTCCTGGTGATGGTGACGACTCTTACTACACCTTCCTTAACCCTTAGTGGTCCGGGTGATGGTGACGACTCTTACTTCTCACCTTTCTTAACCTTAGTGGTCCTCGTGATGGTGAAGACTCTTACTTCTCACCTCCTTAACCCTTAGTGGTCCGGGTGATGGTGACGACTCTTACTTCTCACCTTCCTTAACCCTTAGTGGTCCGGGTGATGGTGACGACTCTTACTTCGCACCTTCCTTAACCCTTAGTGGTCCTGGTGATGGTGAAGACTCTTACTTCTCACCTTCCTTAACCCTTAGTGGTCTACTGATGGTGACGACTCTTACTTCACACCTTCCTTAACCCTTAGTGGTCCGGGTGATGGTGACGACTCTTACTTCGCACCTTCCTTAACCCTTAGTGGTCCTGGTGATGGTGACGACTCTTACTTCTCACCTTCCTTAACCCTTAGTGGTCTACTGATAGTGACAGGGAGCCATTGACCCACAAAAGTTAAGCAAAAATGAGCAGTAAACTTCTCTGGGGTTTGCACTTAACCCGACTTGGTCTTCCGCGTCACTAATTCGCATAAATTTTAAGCTCATTCAATTAATTACTGTTTATTGTCCACAGGATGAAATATAGAAAATTTAAACTAACCACAACTACTAGTCCTGCCGTCACCACTGCCAGTACCACCACCACCACCACCACCATTTTTACTACAATCATCACAACTACAACCATCTCCACAACTACAACCATCTCCACAACTACTACCACCACCACCACTACTACTACTACCATCACCACCAGGTAAAAGATTCATATTCGGATATAAGGACAGACACTGGGAGCCTCACAGTAGTGGAGTCAGGACTTACACACTGCTCTGATGTGGGTCACGGCAGTTAAAACCAAGGAGGGAGGGGGGGGTACAAGCAGGTAGAGGAGTGACAGCAGGTGTTGGGGGGTGTTAGAGACCCATGACGTAGGAGGAAGTGGCCAGGCAGACTACCCTGTGCTGATAAGTGATGAGGAGAGTGGTGGTGCTGGTAGTGGTGGTGATGGTGGTAATGATGTTGGTGGTGGAGGAAATAGTGTGAGCAATCGATGAATCGGTCAGTCATCACGAGATTAAGGGCGCACCACAGACAAAACACACACACACACATTGAGATCAGTGAATAACCACGTCACCATTAACCATACCAAGACCATGGTTATGCACATCAACCTCTCCTCCGACGTTGTCCCACCCCTTCCATTACTTTAGGCCCAACAAACTCCAGGTTGTAGACTCCACTAAGCTCCCGGCGTCACCATAGACAACAAACTAAATTGGAAACCACACGTCGTTCTGTCCCACCTCCTCCGCCGACTCAAGTCCCTCAGAGTTCCTGTCCCCGAGCTCCTCAGTATTTATTCAACAATCATACTTCCCAAGCTCACCTATGCCTCCCCTACCTGGAGTTCCTCCCGAAATGCCACACAACGTAAACACCTAGAAAAAGTGCAAAAGAGGGCATGCAAGATTATTCTCTCCCCTTCCTACTCCACATTTCAAGAAGCGATCAACACACCGACCCTCTCGGCTCTCTCTGACCATCACCACGACCTCATCTGCAAATTTGGTGATTAGTTTCTGCACCATCCTGGATACCGGCTCCTACTACCACCTGAGATCCCTCGTCCGAGAATTGCTGTTCGACACCACAACCGCATCCATCCTATACAAGCACGAACTGATCGCTATAAGAACAGCCCAATCCCAACCATATTAAAAATTATCAATAACTTGTAATCAATCAGTGTGTTCCTCAGTCAATACCTTGCACTGTCACTATGCTGAAATGCCCCGTAGTATGACCTTCTCCCCACCTTGTTATTATATATCGTATGTGTATCACTTATGTTACGTGTATATTATTTGTAAATCAAGAGACCCATTCCCCAATTATGTAACTGTATATTTTCAGCCTTCCAGCTGCCATGCTCTTTCAATAAACCGTTAATTATTATTATTATTATTATTATTATTATTATTATTATTATTATTATTATTATTATTATTATTATTATTATTATTTTACACACACACCATCAGTCAGGACAACACATCAGCGTATTCTTCCTCCTTCCTCCTCACCCACTCCCTCCCTCTCCTCGCCCCTCCTCCCGGCAAGTGGTGACAGTATTAAAAAGGAAGTAAAGTGGTGGTGGTGGTGGTGATAGTGTGGTGGTAGTGGTGTGGTGGTGGTAGTGGTAGTGGGTGGTGGTGGTGGTGGTGGTGGTAGTGGTGGTGGTGGTGGTAGGTGGTGGTGGTAAACGTAATGGTGGTGAAGGTGATGGTGGTGGTGGTAGTAGATGATGGTGTATTGTGGGTAGTGGTAATAGCAGTCGTGGTGATGGTAGTAGTGGTGGTGAAGGTGTGGTGGTAAACGTAATGGTGGTGAAGGTGATGGCAGGTGGTGGTAGTGATGATGGTGGTGGTAGTGATGGTGGTGGTGGTAGTAGTAGTAGTGATGGTGGTGGTGGTGGAGTAGTAGTAGTGATGGTGGCGATGGTGGTGGTAGTAGTAGTGATGGTGTGGTTGTGGTGAAGTGATGATGGTTGTGGTGGTGGCAGTGATGATGGTGGTGGTGGTGGCAGTGATGATGGTGGTGGTGGTAACGGTGGTAGTGGTGGTGGTGGTGGTGGCAGTGATGATGATGGTGGTGGCAGTGATGATGATGGTGGTGGCAGTGATGATGGTGGTGGTGGCGGCAGTGGTGGTGGTGGTGGCAGATGATGATGATGGTGGTGATGAAGGTGTGGGTGGCACTGATGATGGTGGTGGGGTAACGGTAGTGATGATGGTGGTGGTGGTGGCAGTGATGAAGGTGGTGGTGGTGGCAGGATGATGGTGGTGGTGGTAACGGTAGTGATGAAGGTGGTGGTGGTGGCAGTGATGAAGGTGGTGGTGGTAGTGGTGGTGGTGGTGGCAGTGATGATGGTTGTGGTGGTAACGGTAGTGATGATGGTGGTGGTGGTGGCAGGATGAAGGTGGTGGTGGTGGTGGTGGTGGTGGTGGTGGTGGTGGTGGTGGTGGTGGTGGTGGTGGTGGTGGTGGTGGTGGTGGTAGTGGTGGTGGTGGTGGTAGTGGTGGTGGTGGTGGCAGTGATGATGGTGGTGGTAACGGTGGTAGTGATGGTGGCGAAACTGTCACTCTACACCTGCCTCACCTGGCTGTATCTCCTGACAGGTGCAGAGAGTGTTTCCGCCCTGAACACCACCAACACGCACTTACATTCCTCTTTCTGCCTCCACTGTCACCACCTGCCAGAGTGGAAGGGTAAGGTGAGGGGTGAGTGGAGGGGTGAGGTGAGGGGTGAGGAGGGTGAGGGGGTGAGTGGAGGGGTGAGGGGAGGGAGAGGAATGGGTGGGGGGAATAGTGGTGAGGGGAGGAGGGTGAGGGAGGAGGTGGGGAGGGGAGGAGGTGAGGAGGAGTGGGTGAAGGGGAGGAGTGGGTGAGGGAGGAGGGTGGAGGGAAGGAGGAGTGGAGTGGAAGGAGTGGGTGGAGGGGAAGGAGGGGTGGAGGGAAGGAGGGTGGAGGGAAGGAGTGGTGGAGGGGAAGGAGGAGTGGAGGGAAGGAGTGAGTGGAGTGGGAGTGGGTGGAGGGGAAGGAGTGAGTGGAGGGAAGGAAGTGAGGGGAGTGGAAGGAGGGGAGGGAGGAGGGGTGAGGGAAGGAGTGGGTGGAGGGAAGGAGTGAGTGGAGGGGAAGGAGGGGTGAGGGGAGGAGGGTGAGGGGAGGAGTGGGTGAGGGGAGGAGTGGTGAAGGGGGAAGGAGGGGAAGGGGAAGGGAGGGAGGAGGGGAGGAGGGGTGAGGGAGGAGTGGGTGAGGGAGGAGGGTGAAGGGGGGAGTGAGTGGAGTGGGTGGGAGGGGTGGAGGGAAGGAGGAGTGGAGTGGGTGGAGGGAAGGAGTGGAAGGAGTGGGTGGAGGGGGAAGGAGGGTGGAAGGGTGAGAATGGGTGGAGGGAAGGAGGGACAGGTTTGTGTTTTTGTTGCTCG
Organism: Homarus americanus; assembly: GCF_018991925.1. NCBI lineage: Eukaryota > Metazoa > Arthropoda > Malacostraca > Decapoda > Nephropidae > Homarus > Homarus americanus. The sequence goes on from NW_024722227.1 coordinate 5,723,517, forward strand.
TCACGCTCAGGCTGGTGGCGGGAGGTTCTCGCCTGGGGGTGGGGGGAGGGAGGGAGTGTGGGAGGGTGGAGGGGGGAGTGTGGAGGGTGAGGGAGGTGGGAGGGTGAGGGAGGAGGGAGGGAGGTGGAGGGTGAGTGAGGGAGTGTGGAGGTGAGGGAGGGTGGAGGGAGGGAGTGTGGAGGGTAGTGAGGAGTGTGGAGGGTAGGGAGGGGAGTGTGGCCAAAGTAAAAAACTAAAGACTCTAATGTAACTTCCTATCGCACACCCTCCTCCTCCCCCTTCCCTCCCTCCTCCCTCAACCCCCTCCCTTTTTGAAAGTGAAAGGTACAAAAATTCTAAATTAATATCCCATCCTTCCGCCACTTCGTATCCTTGCCTTCTTCCCTTACTCCCTGCCTTCTTCCTTACTCCCTGCCTTCTTCTTCTCCCTGCCTCTTCCTTACTCCCTGCCTCTTCCTTTTCTCCCTGCCTTCTTCCTTACTCCCTGCCTTCTTCCTTACTCCCTGCCTTCTTCCTTACTCCTGCCTTCTTCCTTACCCCGCCTCTTTCCTACTCCCTGCCTTCTTCCTTACTCCCTGCCTCCTTCCTTTCTCCCTGCCTCTTCCCTCTCCCTGCCTCTTCCTTACTCCCTGCCTTCTTCCTACTCCCGCCTTCTTCCTTACTCCCTGCCTTCTTCCTTTTCTCCCTGCCTTCTTCCTTACTCCCCGCCTTCTTCCTTACCCCTGCCTTCCCTACCCCTGCCTTCTTCCTTACTCCCTGCCTTCTTCCTACTCCCTGCCTCCTTCCTTTTCTCCCTGCCTCCTTCCTTTTCTCCCTGCCTTCTTCCTTACTCCTGCCTTTTTCCCTTACTCCTGCCTCTTCCTACTCTCTGCCTTCTTCCTACCCCTGCCTTCTTCCTTACCCCTGCCTTCTTCCTTACTCTCTGCCTTCTTCTTCCTTACTCCTGCCTTCCCTTTCTCTCCCTGCCTCTTCCCCTTACCTTGCCTTCTTCCTACTCCCTGCCTTCTTTCCTTACTCCCTGCCTTCTTCCTTACTCCCTGCCTTCTTCCTTACTCCCTGCCTCTTCCTTACTCTGCCTTCTTCCTTACTCCTGCCTTCTTTCCTTTTTCTCCCTGCCTTCTTCCTTACTCCCTGCCTTCTTCCTCTACTCCCTGCCTTCTTCCTTACTCTGCCTTCTTCCTACTCCCTGCCTTCTTCCTTTTTCTCCCTGCCTTCTTCCTTACTCCCTGCCTTCTTCCATACTCCTGCCTTCTTTCCTTACTCCCCTGCCTTCTTCCTTTTTCTCCCTGCCTTCTCTTCTCCTTTACTCCCTGCCTTCTTCCTTTTCTCCCCTGCCTCCCATACTCCTGCCTCTTTCCTTACTCCCTGCCTCTTTCCTTACTCCTGCCTTCTTCCTTTTCTCTCCCTGCCTCTTCCTTTTCTCCCTGCCTCCTTCCTTTCTCCCTGCCTCTTCCTACTCCCCTGCCTTCTTCCTTTTACCTTCACTGCTTCCTTCCTACTCCCGCCTCTTCCTACTCCCTGCCTCTTCCTTTTTACTCCCTGCTTCCTTCCTTCCCCCTGTCTCCTACCCTTTCTCCCTGCTTCCTTCCTGACTCCATGTCTCCTTTTTCACCCTGTTTCCTTCCTTACTCCATGTTTCCTTCTTTTTCTCCCTGCTCGCTGTACGATATTTGTGTGTTTTATTTAACATCAACCAGATAGGTACAGACTTACATCTCTACTTACGAGGAATATTTGTCGTAAGAACTTTTTTAATTTAAGAATCTGGAAACTAAATAGGCGAGAAACTACCATGAAATTCTACAAAACAAAACGAAAACAAACAAACAAGCAAACATGGGAAAGTCTCCGCCCCTGCTACTGACGATGAAAGAACAAAACTAACTATATAACTTAGGCCACGACTGAAAGAATGATATACCTAAAATGGCAGTGTCGTTATTACCCTGATACTTTACTTTATTTTAGGATATATGAATCGTCTTATTTACATTTACGAGGAAAAAAAATTACGATCTTTTGAAAATTCTAATCCAAGGTTTAGAATCGTAAACAACCCTTATGTCCATTTTATCCCCTAATTGGTGCTAAGAGAAACCTACCTACCTACCTACAGTCACGGTGTAATGTTGGCGCCATTTTGGAAGTGGGTTTTGTATCGTAATTTTATGTCGTTGAGAGAGATGTGTCCTTGAGAGAGATGTGTCCTTGAGAGAGATGTGTCCTTGAGAGATGTGTCCTTGTGTCTCTAGTTTGAAACAGAAATTTCATCTTACGGTTCTTTTGTGGATTGGTGTCGGGATGTTCTGCTACCCACCTTCCTGGCCTGCCTTACTCCTTCACTCCTCTCCTGGCCTTACTCCCTCACCCACCTTCCTGGCCTGGTTTGCCCTCACCCACCTTCCTGGCCTGGCCTCCCTCACCCACCTTCTGGCTGTTTCTCCCTCACCCACCTTCTGGCCTGCCTTACTCCCTCACCACCTTCCTGGCCTGGCTTCTCCTCCCCACCTTCTGCTGCCTCTCCCTCACCCACCTTCTGGCTTACTCCCCCACCTTCTGACCTCCTTACTCCTCACCCACCTTCCTGGCCTGGTTTCCCTCACCCACCTTCCTGGCCTGGTTTCATTCTGCCTGGCTTCCTCACCCACCTTCCTGGCCTGCCTTACTCCCTCACCCACCTTCCTGACCTGCCTTCTCCTCACCCACCTTCTGGCCTGGCCTCCCTCACCTTCCTGGCTGCCTCTTCACCCACCTTCTGACCTGCCTTACTCCCTCACCCACCTTCCTGGCCTGGTTTACTCTCACCCACCTTCTGGCTGACTTACTCCCTCACACCTTCCTGTGCCTTACTCCCCACCTCCTGGCCTGCCTTACTCCCTCACCACCTTCTGGCGCCTCCTCACCCACCTCCTGGCCTGGTTTACTCTCACCCACCTTCCTGGCCTGCCTTACTCCCTCACCCACCTTCCTGACCTGCCTTACTCCCTCACCCACCTTCCTGGCCTGCCTTACTCCCTCACCCACCTTCATGGCCTGCCTTACTCCCTCACCCACCTTCCTGGCCTGCCTTACTCCTTCACTCACCTTCCTCTCTCACTCTCTCACCTTCCTCTCTCACTCTCTCACCTGGAAGTAAACAGAACAAGACAATGTAAAAGGTTCTTCGTTATTATAATAAATTATCAAAATATTTTACTGTCTATAAACAACTAAAATCAGCCATAAATCCAAGTCTCAGTTAAATAGTCATTAATTCACTACTACTACTACTACTACTACTACTAATAATAATAATAATAATAATAATAATAATAATAATAATAATAATAACTACAATGACCAAAATAACAATAATAACAACAACAATGCCTTCAACATAACTCACATAATACTGAAAGATAATTACATCATCACCCCAACTTTTAGTAATCAATCTAACGTTCAGACGGACAAAAATATACAGAATATCAAGAGTTAACAATTATTACCGGTAAAAAAATATAATCACTTAATTAGGCAGATAAAGTTCATTATTTAACACTACTTTATTAATTAATTATGAGAAAATGTAATTACCTCAAAAATTAATAATGACAGTGAATAGACAATGTAAATTAATAAAATCGTGTTACTTGATAATTTATGAATGTGTGTGATAATTTATTAGTGAGAAAATTATTAATTATATAACTGTATACTCATTTGTTTACCATCGAAGTCCCGGGTTCGAGTCCCGCCTTGGCAAATCGGTACCAAAAGTGAGGACAAAATTATTTCCCCACCTTTTTTTTTTTACAGTACAATATGAAGTGGATTAATTATATTCCTAGATTAATTAGAGGATTTTTATTCTAGTTAATCCCATGTTGGATTATAGGTTGACTTGTAAGGAAGGTCTCTCTCTCTCTCTCTCTCTCTCTCTCTCTCTCTCTCTCTCTCTCTCTCTCTCTAACGTCTTCACTGCAGCTCAAGAAATGAAATATCAACATGTGTACTCCTTGACTTTTGGCTGACCCCCCACCCAACCCTTAAACAAACACTCATTCCTTCGCCCAACACAAACACCTAGCATTTCCCCACACACACACACACACACACAAACACGCACTCACACTCAACATCTTGCAACTCGCTCCCTCCTCTTCCTTCAACTACGATCAATTCCTTCCCAACTCCCTCAACTTTATCCAATATTCTGTAACCTTTGTAATTCTCAAAGACCTGCATAGAAAAATGGTCCTGGAAAAACTTCGCGTTAATTAAATTTTTTTTTTTTTAGCTACGGCAGAACCTGAGTGTTGTTTCATCGTAGTCTTTACACCACGGGGGGTTAAGGGTGGGTGGGTGTGTGTGTGTGTTTGTGTGTGTGTGTGTGTGTGTTTAATTATATTTCCTGTATATAAACTACCTATGTACAGTAATATCACACAAAAACAACAACAAAACAATGAACATCCCACAACCTTCATAACCAAAACAACAACAAAAACACCAGCCCAAAACTAATGAAAAACCATACAGGTACATAATTATCTTTTTCCATTCCAAGTATTCAAATAATTCACGTAGTTACAAACGACACAATTTAGGCAGCTGGAACTAATTTCAATTTCACGCCTATAATGACGGCCATTTTGGAGTCGGTGATGTGCAAACCCGATTGATGAATGGCGAACACTGCCACCCGGACCACTAGACTGGCAGACTTTGTGGCAAATGAGTGGATGGGTTGGCTGAGTGGTAGATATGTGGGTGGGTGGGTGGGTGAGTGAGTTAGTAAACAGATAATTCGGTTTTCCGTATCTACTGCATACATAGGCAGGTGTGTGTGTGTGTGTGTGTGTACAGAGTTGGCTGGTGCGGCTATAATGAAATAATACTGAGGAAAAATTACGTGGGAAACTAGGAGGAGTCATTAATTATTAGCTAATTCTGGTCCCTTGGAACAACACTGACGCTAGGTAAAATTTACACACCCACAAAATTCTTCGCAATGAAATACTGAATAACGTAAGTAATCATATTAAGTCATTAAAAACAGAAAAAAAAGAAACAATTGATTATTAAAAAGAAAAGAAACGTCAAGAAATACGCCTCCTCTTTCTTCGACCATAAAAGTATTCAGTTGGTCGTTCGTACCTCCTAAAAAGGTCTTCATACGCTCAGTCTATCCAAGCTGCAATTTCCCTAAACGAATTTGTTGGTTGGCTGGGCGAGATAAGAAGAATATTAATGGTGCAAGAAGAGTAAGACGTGAAAAGCGTGCCAAGTTTGCGCAAAGAGCAGACGGGCGATACGCTTTTGTTTATCGTGCAAGTGAGAGTCTGCCAGACGACCCCAGATGATGGTACAGCCAACACCTGGCAACACAGACACACACACCAAGGCTGACGATGTGAACACTAATACAACATTACTGCTCCCACTGATGCATCATTTTTCAGAATACAAATAACAGACAACTTAACACAAATAAAAGACTGAACAAGTAATTATTATTATTATTATTATTATTATTATTATTATTATTATTATTATTATACCTGTAACGTAAGACGGATAGACAAAAACATGTATATATACTGTAAACACACATACACACCACACAAAGAATCAGTTCAGAACACCACATACAATAAACCGCGCCTGGAAAACCTTAAACTGATCTCTGACAGTGACAAATTTTTCCCCGCGTGGGAGGGAGGGAGGGAGGCAGGCCCGGGAGCCCGCGGGTCGGGTTATAGGAATTCCACAATTACTTTTTCTCCGCCCGACTGATCTGTCAGATGTAGAACTCACTCAAGTATAACAATAATTTCTGATTCCCATGTGGCCCGACTCCAGCCCCAATCTCTGTTATTATCTGAATTATCTCCTTTGTTTATTCTCTTCACAGATGGGGGTGATTATCTTTGCCATAATTTATAAAACAGCATTAATGATTTAATTTCTGTAATGAGAAGTCCTTTAATTAAATAAAACAGCTGAAATTTATTAAAGAAACTCAATATATATATATATATATATATATATATATATATATATATATATATATATATATATATATATATATATATATACAGTATATATATATATATGCAATAAGAATTATGTTTATTTAAAAATGTTTTGTAGGGCAGTCGAGACTATGAGATGTGCCTGCTCATGCCCGCCGACAAAAACGCGAATCCCCAAACTTACTTTTTGGTAAACTGGCGGAAAATAATGATATGACACACTCTTGTGCATTATGCAGAAGACCCGACAGCAGCACCCTTATCCACTACCTCCTAAGATGTCCCCACACACAACGCTTCCGTGACGCCTGCTGGACCACCACTCCATGACCCCCTGACGGAGACACGATGATCCTCCCCATACTGGCCAGATATTTTGTAAATAATATTGATTGTGTTAAAGGAATATCCTTCCTTCCTTAGGCTTTAGTAAGCCCCTTTATAATATTTATACTGTATATACTTGTCACACTTGCCAGTTGCTTCTGGTGTCATTGTACAAGGGTACCTAGTGACAGCACTAGGATCCCGCTTCCTCTATCAAGGAATAAACAATTGAAATTGAAATTGATATGACACACCAAGTGAAACGTACACTGTGGGTTGTCGCTCACTAACCGCACTGTGTGGAGTGTTTACAGGAAGCACTATAAATGATACCACTATTGTTTGTCGTAATGTTTACAGGAAGTATTATAATACAACAATAACACCACGGTTCCTGGGTGTACAGGTAACATTATAACCAAATAAACCACCATTGTCTGGTCCAGTCTATACAGGAGCATTGTGAACAGACAATAACAACAGCTGTCTAACCCCAATATGAGAAGCGTATTGCGGCCCATACAATTATTTGGCCTCACTTTTCGGTCAATAAATGGGCGGTAAGCCTCACGTTTATTTGTTTGTCTTCATTAAGGTATTTGTTTTTATATGATGTAATTTACAAGGAAAAATAACACTTCTGGCAGGAAAGGGCATACGTCACGAGAGCGGTTATTAGGTTAAGCACCTCTTCGCTCACAAGAGCGACAGTGAAACAAGGCTTGATGTCCCCGTAGAGTTTAGTACATCTCTCTCGTATGGTGAACGTGAAGTATCAGTGCTGTAGCAAATCTCCTGTCTCCCCCCTTGCTTCCTTCCCAGAACCTCCCTCACCCCAACCCCCCCTCCACCCACCCACTACAAAAGCCGGAAGGAAAACTAATCAAACTTCTTTTGTAGTGTTAAATAATCTCAATTGTGTCTTATTATCCGCACCCTGAAGTTGAAGGACGACTCTGCCCAAATGAAATCGGTCCAGAATCTCAAGCGGGAATCCATCTCTCCAACGTTATATATTTCCGCTAGTTCTAGACTCTAGAGCTAATTTTATAATCTCAGTCGCGCCGTATTTCAAATTTTATTCTTAATTTCTATTTTAATCACATGGAGTACGATTATCCAGTCAATAAAAATATAAATAAGAGAATGGAAATATTATGAACATTAAATTACAGTAGGTGTTGGAATAAAGGCACAGTTAAAATATGAAGAATAATGACAATTGGCGGGAAAAGAGCAAGAGGGGAAAAGGCGCGGGAAACCGGATGACACAGAGCTGCTTCGCGCCAAAAAATGGGTTAAAAGGCGCTGGTGTTGACATATGAAGTGACATGCACAAGGGGGCACTGCCAGGTGACAACAAGGAATAATGGAGGTGGTGTGTGTGTGTGTGTGTGTGTGTGTGAGAGAGAGAGGGAGAAAGAGAGAGAGAGAACTTGTATCTTTCCATTACCACATACTCCTCCCTCCACTCATTCCACCTCTTCAGTACCCTCGACCCCCCGTCCGCACTCCCTCTCTCCAGTACCCATGGCCCTCCCTCCACACACTCCCTCCCTCGGTGTCCTTGTCGCCTCCTCCCTCTCCATGTTCAACCGTTCACTTCTAAGGTCGTAAATTTGGTTCGTGTTGCCCCCCCCCTCCCTCCTCCTTCCTCCAAACAGTCCCTCCCTCCACACATTACCGCCCTCCCTACCTCCTCCCTCCCTCCCACTACATTCTCCCTCCTCCCCCACACCCACTCCCTCCCCCACACACCGCCTCTGCTCGTCGTGTTCCCAAAGCTTGTGTCTCATCTCTTTTTTATTATTTTTCCTTTTATCTCCTTTCTTTCACCCTTCCTCCTCCTTCTATCATTCCTTCCTTCTCTTTTATTATTCTTTCTTCTATTTATGGGTTATAAAAGTGCCAGTGTCATAAGTGTCATGCAGTGTCATAAGAGTACCGTGTAGTGGCATAAGAGTACCGTGTAGTGTCATAAGAGTACCGTGTAGTGTCATAAGAGTACCGTGTAGTGTCATAAGAGTACCGTGTAGTGTCATAAGAGTACCATGTAGTGTCATAAGAGTACCGTGTAGTGTCATAAGAGTGCCATGTAGTATCATAAGAGTACCGTGTAGTGTCATAAGAGTACCGTGTAGTGTCATAAGAGTACCGTGTAGTGTCATAAGAGTGCCATGTAGGTGTCATAAGTCATGTAGTGTCATAAGAGTGCTATATACTAGTGTATACAAGAAAATGTGTTGTGAAATGTAGTGTCATGCAAGAGTGCTATGTAGTGTCATAAGTGTCATGCAGTATCATAAGCGTACCATGTAGTGTCATAAGTGCCATGTAGTGTCATAAGAGCTAAAGTCATAAGTCATGTAGCAGTTTTAAGAGTGCTATGTAGCGTCATAAGAGTGTTTAAGAGTGCCATGTAGTGTCATAAGCGTACCATGTAGTGTCATAAGTGAGCTATGTAGTCATAAGTGCCATGTAGTGTCATAAGAGTGCTATGTAGTGTCATAAGTGTCATGTAGTATCATAAGCGTACCATGTAGTGTCATAAGTGCTATGTAGTGTCATAAGTGTCATAGTGTCATAAGAGTGCTGTGCAGTCAGCAAGAGGTTATGTATGTCATAAGAGGCAGTGTAGTGTCATATGTCATGTAAGTATCATAAGCGTACCATGGAAGCCATATACAGAGGTCATAAGAGTGCCATGTAGTCATAAGAGTGCCATGTAGTGTCATAAGAGTGCTATGCAGTGTCATAAGAGTACCATGTAGTGTCATAAGTGTCATAAGAGTGCTATGTAGTGTCATAAGAGTGCTATATAGTGTCAGTAAGAGTGCTATGTAGTGTCATAAGTGTCATAAGAGTGCCATGTAGTGTCATAAGAGTGCTATATAGTGTCATAAGAGTGCTATGTAGTCATAAGAAAGCTATGTAGTGTCATAAGAGTGCCATGTAGTCATAAGAAAGCTATGTAGTGTCATAAGAATGCCATGTAGTGTCATAAGAGTGCTACGTAGTGTCATAAGTGTCATGCAGTGTCATAAGTGTCATGTAGTATCATAAGCGTACCATGTTGTATCATAAGTGCTAAATCATGAGACAATGTCACGTGACGGCTGAACCATGAGGCACGCGTCAAGGCAACCCCCCCTCCTCCCTCGTCACTGGCGTCACTACCCTCACCTCAATCACCACTTGCTACGTTCATATCACTCACACACACACACACACACACACACACACACACACACACACACACACACACACACACACTAATTAAAAAAAATTGCGTTTCTTACTCTCCTCACCATTACCCAATTACAAAAAAATCCAATATTTTTAGGAAGGTAAATTATCATTCCTGTACATTAATAAAAAAATAAAAATAAAAATAAAATAAAAAGCCATAAATTAACTATTAAATTAGTTTTATGAGATGTATTAATATAAATTATGTATTTATGATCAATTTTTGTATCTGATTAATATTTTTTCGATTTTATTTCGTACTAAAAGATTACTGTATTTTTATTAATTTTGTGTATCAAGATTTATTGTATATTTACTTTATTTTGTATGGGATTTTGTATATAAGTTAACAAATTGTATCACATAATTTTATATTTTTATATTTAGTTATTTTTTTCTCAATTCTTAACCTCACCTAACGTCAACTGTCACCTCACCTCATGTCAACTGTCACCTCACCTAATGTCAACTGTCACCTCACCTCATGTCAACTGTCATCTCACCTAATGGCAACTGTCACCTCACCTCTTGTCAACTGTCACCTCACCTAATGTCAGCTGTCACTTCACCACATGTCAACTGTCACCACCTCATGTCAACTGTCATCTCATCTCATGCCAACTGTCACCTCACCTCATGTCAACTTTCATCTCACTTCATGTCAACTGTCACCTCACCTCATGTCAACTGTCACCTCACCTCATGTTAACTGTCACCTCATGTCAACTGTCATCTCACCTCATGACAACTGCCACCTCACCTCATGTTAACTGTCATCTCACCTCATGTCAACTGTCACCTCACCTCGTCAACTGTCATCTCACCTCATGTCAACTGTCACCTCACTTCATGTCAATTGTCATCTCACCGCATGTTAACTGTCACCCCACATGTTATGTCACGCCACCTCATGTTAACTGTCACCTCACTTCATGTTAACTGTCACCTCACCTCATGTTAAATGTCACCTCACCGCATGTCAACTATCACCTCACCTCATGTTAACTGCCACCTCACCTCATGTCAAATGTTACGTCACCTCATGTCAAATGTTATGTCACCTCATGCCACTTTCATCTCACCTCGTTAACTCATTTCGTGCTGCAGCCAATCAAAACGCTGGAAAGTGGGCTGTCATGTTTCTATTGGTTAAAAGGCGTTGTTTATCTCCCTCCCAAAAAGGAAACCAAGAAATGAGCTCCCGTGTTCTCTCTCTCTCTCTCTCTGTTATCACCCTCTTCATTACACATCGATTATCACTTTCTGTTTTTATCCATTATATACACTTATTGCCTCTCCCACCCTACCCACTTTTTCTGTTAATTTAATTATTCGTGGTTATGAAGCTCAGTCGACTATTTCGTTTAATTGGAGAGAGAGAGAGAGAGAGAGAGAGAGAGAGAGAGAGAGAGAGAGAGAGAGAGAGAGAGAGAGAGAGAGAGAGAGATTTTCACCTTCACTATCCAATACAAACTTTGACGGTATTTTTTCTTATACTGAGAGAAGATCAAAGGAACACGCTGACACCACAAGATTCAAGAGACTTTCCTTAAAGACCCTTCTACCACCATCCCTACACCGCTACCTACCACCGTCTGCTGCCACCATCCCTACCTGCCACCACCATCCCTACACCGCTACCTACCACCGTCTGCTGCCACCATCCCTACCTGCCACCACCATCCCTACACCGCTACCTACCACCGTCTGCTGCCACCATCCCTACCTGCCACCACCATCCCTACACCGCTACCTACCACCGTCTGCTGCCACCATCCCTACCTGCCACCACCATCCCTACACCGCTACCTACCACCGTCTGCTGCCACCATCCCTACCTGCCACCACCATCCCAACACTGCCCCCTGCCACCTCTATCTCTACACCACTGCTTGCCACCACCACAACCAGCTATCAACACCTCCCTACCATCATATAACACTATTCTTCCTCACTGTCATCATCCGTTACCACCTCCTACTGACAACACACACACACACACACACACACACACACACACACACACACACACACACACACACACACACCACCATCTCTACATCCCCCAACCATCACCACCACGACTCCACTCCACACACACAGGTTGCTCAGTCAGCGGTACACTAGTAAGGAAGGTGTTGGAGGAGGCGTGATGACTAAAGCAATCCATTAATTAGGGTAAGACTTGGAACCTATATATAGGGCAGGAGTGTTTGTCTAGGGTGGCGCCTACCTATGGGAGGTGGTCGTGGGGGGGGGTCAGGGAAGGGGGGAGAGGTGTGTGTGACATGATGGAGGTGATGAGGAGAGGATAGATGTGAGTGGTCAGGAGGTTGCTAGTAGGAGGAGTGTAGTAGGGATCAGGGGAGTGTTGGAGTCAGGGAGGTGGGGGAGGAGGTGTCGGGGTGAGAGAGGGTGCTTTAGGAAAGGTGTGATCGGTCGTTCAGCGGTGAGGCAGTACAGTAGGTGAGGTCGTCAGGGTGAGATCAAAATGGTGTGGCTCAGGGTGTGGTCTTCCCTCTCAATAGAAATATCACCAAGAGATAAGATGGTTACAGTTCTACACGACGCTGCAGTTTGGTCCTAAACACACACACCTGAGGTACACTGCGGTTAATATTGTTCAAACACTCGGATTTGTTAACCGTTTTTAGTCTAATTTAAGGTCCAATACATTTTTTAATCCTAGTCTAAAACGTTTTACTTGTACACATTAAACAAGTTGACGTTGAGCTAAAAGAAGGTTATGGGTTTATTCATAATATATCTGAGACTTTTTTTTATATCGGTGTAAATGTCAGCAAGTTGAAGCGTTGAGACCAGTGAACCTTGACGAAATATTTCTGACTGAGAGAGTTATGAGGTCACTTAATATTAGACACCCTAGAGCACTTGTCTTCGTAACACAAATATTTCCACACACACATCCAGCACACCACACCTAAGGCCATCATATCCTCACTTCATCATGAAACAAATTACAGTATTAACCTTTACAAAAATACTAATATGAAACAATATAGCGGGAGAAATGGAGAGAAAGAAATAGAACATTGATTCAGTCGAAAAAAATATATATATATATTATCTCCTTAATGTTAGGCGTATGACCAGACACCTCATCAATACCAGCGTGAAGCAGACGACCTTGGACACCTATCACCTCCCATTAATAAGGAACATCTGCCGACACCCATGAGAAAGGTTTGATTATACGCCGCCGTCCAGACGCTCTGCCTCCCCAGCTGAACATTTAGTCGTGTGACCCAACACACTGTCGCCCCTCACACACACCCGTTCTCCTCCCACGCTCACTCACCACCACCACTACACACCCAACCCATTTCACACTATTCCTTCTAAAATTTATACACCTCAGTGGGATTTTAAACATCGGGAAATATCACTTAAAAATACCCAAAAATCGGTATTTCCTTAATAAGTTTGATTTGTAAATAATATACTTAAGGGGGCGTAACCAGATCAATACTGACCCGGTTGTGGCTGGATGATCATAAACCGATGAGAGTGTGAGCAAGTCTACGGTGATGGCCCAGCACGCCTCACTAACACACACACACACACACACACACACACACACACACACATCCTGTACAGTTTACCCTCAATACACTGTAATGCGTCGCTCATTAACATAAATAACACTATATACCTGGACGTTCTACCTGTGTACGGCAGCTAGGGGGAGTTAACACAAATTAAAACTAATATGATGAACAAAAATTAAAATTACCATGATAAACAAAAATCTAAATAAAACTAACAATAAAAAAAAACAAGTTAAAACTAACATCATAAACAAAAACACCAAATTAAAAAAAAATATTTACGAAGAACATAAATGAAAAAAAAAACACGAAAAAATAAAATAAATAAACAAATATAAAAAAATAAATAAAACACAATGACCGTGTACTTGGGCTGTCCCAGAACTACAACGAGTGACACGTTTGTTGAAGGATCATCCAACTTGAAGGAAGGTCTCTTTGATCTCGGAGTTTCATATTACAGTAAGTAAAAAATTTCCCCTGAGCTGGAGATAGGTAGGGAGGGGTGGGGGTAGGGGGGAGGGAGGGAGAAGAGGGGGAGGGAGGTAGGGAAATGTCTACCTGTATCTCCTATCCTACGTGTCGAAATTAAGCTTTGAATATCCACGAGCTTGGACACGAATTGCTAAAGCTTAATAACCCTACGTTACTTTTCCCACGTGTAAAAACCTAACCTAACCTAACCTAACCTAAGGAAAACACAACTTATACTCTAGTTAACCTTACTTAGAACACCATAGATGAGAAAGACGATGATAAATAGTATAACTGTGCAATAAAACGGTGATAAATGATATAACTGTGCAATAAAACGGTGATAAATGATATAACTGTGCAATAAAACGGTGATAAATGATATAACTGTGCAATAAAAGGTAATTATTTGGGAAGACGTGAAAAGGTTAGATAGGAAGAGCCATAGACGAGAGGAATGGGAGATGAATAATAATGCTGCTCAAATAGTGGAAGCCTTTGTGAGGAGTGACGTGTGTTATGGCTGGGATTAAGAAGAGGAGGAGGAGGGAGAAGAAGAGGGAGAGGAAGGAGGAGGAGGAGGAGGAAGAAGAGGAAGAGAAAGAAGAGGGAGAGGACTGGATTACATAGCTACACTGACCAAAGAAATGATGATGGATTTTAGAATGTGAATTCGAACTGAGGGAGAAGAGGAAGAAGAAGAGGAGAAACGAAAAAGTAAGAAGAGGAGGAGGAATGAAAAAGGGGGAGTAGCAGGAGGAGAAAAGAAAAAGAAGAAAGAGAAGTAATGAAAAAATAGGAAGAAATGAGAAGACATAATTAAATACAAAACAAATAGATAAATTAAATAAAACTATAGAGAACTATTCCCACACAATCACAAAAAAATCACAAACTTTCACATCCAGCAAAAAATACCAAACAGTTTTATACACACACACACACACACACACACACACACACACACACACACACACACACACGTATACACCGGCGTTAACTGAGCCTATAGATAAAAATATGAAATAGTTTACCGCGCGTGATACTGGATATGAAAAAATGAAAGTAAATATTGACAAACCTTAAAGTTCCGTGTTTTACCGTGATGGGACAAGTTAGCCGTGAGGGGACAAATTTACCGGGAGAACGAACATGGAATCTGTCTCACAATGTAGAAAAAATATATAACAGTAAAAAACAACAACAATAATAATAATAATAATAATAATAATAATAATAATAATAATAATAATAATAATAATAATAACATTAATAATAATAATAATAATAATAATAATAATAATAATAATAATAATAACAATAACAATAATAATAATAAATTAGATAAAAATGACTAAAATTAAAAAAAATGGTGATAATGTAACGAGGGCGAACGAGAATTTGCCAAAAGTTACATTAGGTTAGGTTAGGTTAGATCAGGTTAGGGTGTTCAATCATAAGGTGAAATAAACTAAGGTACCTACAGTACTAAACCTCCAGACAGGAAATACTGGTAACCAAAACTCTTCATTATAATGCAGCAACAGTCGCACCATAGGCAGTAACCCACCCACCCACCCACCTGTACGCTCTCCACTATCAAAACACCTGAATCTGGGTTCCTATAATTAACTGTGTCTGAAGCCTTACTGAAAGATACTGATGTCTCAGGGGTCTGATGTGAATGCAAAGGTGAAACAAAATGTGAGATAAAAAATGGAGAAGGGTGAGGAGGTAAGAGAGGGGTGAGGAGGAAGGAGGTAGGAGGGGTGAGAAAGGGGGGGATAGGAAAGGTGAGGAGGTAGGAGGGGTGAGAAGGGGGTAGGTAGTAAAGGTGAGGAGGGATAAGGTAGGAGGAATGAGGTGCGGACGTGTACCTCAAGGTGACCTACTTCTCCCACGACATTGTTAGGGTTCATTTTGGTTCTCGAAGATGTGAAGTTTTAAGAATACCTGTCCAATATTACTTGAGGAATAACTTTGATCCAAACCTAACCTAAATTAACCTAACCAAACAATGTAAACTAACCTAACCTAATGTAGCCTAAATTAAACAGACCTAACCAATAGTAAAATAACCTAACCTAAAATAACCTAACTAAACTTGACCTAACCTAAACTAATCCCAATCTAATCTACAGCAACGTAACGTAACCTAAAGCAACCTAACCTAACCTAACACTAAACTAACCTGACCCATCCTAACCTAAGATCATACGTAAACAAGACACACAAACCAGCAAACAGACGGATATATAAACAAAAACATCAGTATATATATACCTCTTCTACACATGAGGAAGAGAATAACAAAACCATGACTCATATCCAAGGCCTTCACCACAAAATTAAATTACATGGAATAAATCTGCATGAAAAGGCCTCGATATTGAAATAAAATCAACACCAACGGCAGCACGGGAGAGGGAGGGGCCCATTGGTTGACTCACTCACCCTGGCAGTTGAATCCAGTCCTGCTCCCCCTCCCCCATATATATTGCAACTTGCTTTATTGATCCCTAATGCAACCTGACCCACACTGATGACGTGGCTCGACTAGCAGAGGGATGTGGTGTGATGCATGGTGTGGGTGTGATGCATGGGAGGGGGTGACGCATGGGAGGGGGGTGACAAAGGATGGGGTGAAGCATGATAGGGGGGGTGACGCAGATGATGAGGTAATGCAGAGGAGGTGGCGCAGAGTGCGGCAGAAAGAAAGAGTGTAAGTAGGGTAAAACAAGGCAGGTAGGTAGGGTAGAGTGTAGGGCCACAGGGTCTAATTGGATACGTGAACCGTATGTGGGGAGTTGGGTGACCTACATGGCTAGTGTGGGGGAGGTGATCTCTCTCTCTCTCTCTCTCTCTCTCTCTCTCTCTCTCTCTCTCTCAGGATAACCAAAGCACATAATAAAAACAAAATATTAACAGCATGAAATAATAGAAAGGAAATAACGAAGCAAAGTTTAAACACAGATAACATAAAGGAAAGCTGGATAAAACCATAAAGAGACGCACACACATGAAGAACAATAGTCTCAGTAAAACGAACTGGATGACAGACAGACAGACACGTGATGGATGTGTAACGAGATGGGCTGCATGACTTGAAATACGAAGGCACAGTGGGATGAACTTGTGCATGGCTTGGATGAATGGATGACTTGGATGGCTAGGGTGATGAGGTGACGTGGATGACTTGGATGAGTGAACGAGTGGATGACTTGAATGAATGATTAACTTGGATGACTAGATGATCGGATGACTTGGGTGAGCGGATGACCTGGATGACATAAACCTAGTGAAACATTACTTGGTGATTCAGGTAAGGATCACTGCTGAGTCACCTTAGGAATTACGAAAGCAAGTCAAATGGGTTCCATTCCAAGCAGACCCCGACTTAACCTAGCCATTAGTATTGGGCTCCATTAGGACACTGACACCCTCGGGTTAAACTGGGCCCTCTCACAGCTGGGGCCCATTACGACAGACACCCTCGGGTTAAACTGGGCCCTCTCACAGCTGGGGCCCATTAGGACAGACACCCTCGGGTTAAACTGGGCCCTCTCACAGCTGGGGCCCATTAGGACAGACCTGGTTAAACTGGGCCCTTCTACGCTGGGGCCCATTAGGACAGACACTGGTTAAACTGGGCCTCCGCTGGGGCCCGACGACACTGGTTCTTCCTCAGCTGGGGCCCATTGACAGACACCCTGGTTAAACTGGGCCCTCTCACAGCTGGGGCCCATTAGGACAGACACCCCAAACTGGGCCTCTCACCTGGGGCCTATTAGGACACTGCCACTGGTAAACTGGGCCTCTCCGCTGGGGCCCATAGGACAGACACCTCGGGTTAAACTGGGCCCTTCAGCTGGGGCCTTAGACACTGCCACTGTTACTGGCCCCTCACAGCTGGGGCCCATTAGGACACTGAACCTTACTACATAATACATTTCCTGTGATTGTTTTCATAATTCTCTGCTATTTCTTATTCTTCCCCCTTCCCTTCTTATCTCTCCTCTCTCTTTACGGTGCCTCCCTCTCCCAGCCTTCCCTACAGCTCCCCACATGGCTAGATTCTTTTCCCCCACCCCATTTTCACCGTCACCCTCATTTCAACCTCCTCACCTCTCACCCTCTGTTTATCCTATCTACAATCTAAATTCTTCTGCTTCTTCTTCCCTTCTCTCTCTCTCTTCCGCTTCCTCCTCTTCCACCTATCAATATAACTCACCCCAGTTTAACGTTTCTTCTCGTTTTTTGTTTTGTTTTATTATTCTATTTGTTCTCATTTCTTTTTGTTCTTCCTTTATTCTCCCCCCTTCCTGTTGGCCTCACAGCTGGGTGACACGTGGAGGGAGGAGGTCTGGGAGGTGCAAGCGTGAGTCATCTCCCATCCTTCGCCTGGGTCTTCTCTACCTCTCCCCACTCACTACACCCTCACTCATCTTCATTACATTCTCACCTCACCACTACCTCACTCACTACACCTCACTAACCTCACCTCACTACACTCACCTCACTACACCTCACCCACATCCTCACTACACCCTCTACCCACTCCTGACCACATTCCTAGCTACACCTGGTTACCTGACAGGTTAATCAAGGCTTGACCACACGTGTGTATGTATGTATGTTGTGTGTGTGTGGTGTGTGTGTGTGTGTGAAAGGCCCTCTCACATACAATATCACTAATACCCACTTACCCTCACAACCCTCTCCTACCTCACTACACACACTGTCTTCATCTCCCCCACACACTTTCTCCATCTCCCCCACACACTCTCCATCTTCCACACACTCTCCTCACGCACCCATCAAACAATATAACCCACCTCTTATTTGTCATCGCATATAACAATTAACGTCATAACTGGAGCATCATTACAGCCTCTCCCCACTGATGACTGGTGTTGGTGAGTGAAGGATATTTTGGTATAGTTTTTAATGACCATATTCCAGGGTGTGTTTGACGAGTCATTAGCAATTTACAATTGTGGTTATGGCAGGTGGGGTGAGGTAGGGGGTGAGGGTGGGGGGTGAGGGGTAGGGGTGGAGGGTAGGGGTGAGGGTAGGGGGTGAGGTAGGGGGGTGAGGGGTAGGGGGTGAGGGTAGGGGTGTAGGGGTAGGGGGTGAGGTGGGGGTGAGGTGGGAGTGGGGGTGAGGTTGGGGGTGGGGGGGTGGAGGGTAAGGGGTGGGGGGTGAGGGTAGGGGTGGGGTGGGGTGAGGGGGGGGGTGAGGGGTGGGGGGTGAGGTAGGGGGGTGAGGGTGGGGGGTGAGGGTAGGGGTGAGGGGTAGGGGGAGGTGGGGTGAGGGGGGTGAGGTGGGGGGGTGAGGGGGGGTGAGGGTAGGGGTGGGGTAGAGGGTGGGGGGAGGGTAGGGGTGAGGGTGGGTGAGGGTAGGGGTGGGGGTGGGGGTGGGGGGGTGAGGGTAGGGGGGGTGAGGGTAGGGGTGAGGGGTAGGGGGTGAGGGGTAGGGGTGGGAGGGTAGGGGGTGAGGGTGGGGGGGTGGGGGTGGGGGGTGAGGTGGGGGGGTGGGGGTGAGGGTTGGGGGTGAGGGGTAGGGGTGAGGGTAGGGGTGAGGGGGGTGAGGGTAGGGGTGAGGGTGGGGGGGGGAGGGTAGGGGGGTGAGGGTGGGGGGTGAGGGGTGGGGGGGGGTGGAGGGTAGGGGAGGTAGGGGGGTGAGGGTAGGGGGGTGAGGGGAGGAGGGTGGGGGTGAGGTAGGGGTGAGGGTAGGGGGTGAGGGTAGGGGGTGAGGGTAGGGGGGGTAGGGTAGTGGAGGAGGAGGTGTGGTGGGTATGGGGGTGTGTGTGTGTGTGTGTGTGTGGGTGATGGGGATTAAAGGTTCAGGTCAGGTTAGTTGTGTGATTGATGATTTTTGTTTAATTTTGTAGATGCATTTACTGGGATTGGTGTTTATGGTTAGGTTTGTGTAAATGAGATTGTTAGGTCAGGTTTGCGTAACTGAGGTAAAGTTAGGTTAGGTGAGAGTGTCATTGAGGTTGTTGCTTCACTTTACTCTCATATGTTATTTACAGTATACGGTGTTATTATCACAGTTTTTATTACAGGTGTTATTATTGTTATTATTATATTAGTTATTAAATGGTGTCTGTGTATGGGATTACTCTACTGTGAAGCAATAATCAACTTATGATATTATTAGATGAGCTTATTATCACAGTTAATATTTTTGGTACTAATAAAATGTATTAATTAGTCTAACTATAAAGTAATTTGTCATTTTATGTCATTAATTATATAAAATTAATTATAATATAATGTTCTTTCAGTGTACATTATTGTGAACTTTTTGTATGTGATAAAAGCTTTGCATACACTTATTATAAACAAGAGACACTATTAAAGTTACGTAGAGTACATTATCATAAACGCTGAGTACATTATCATAAACGCTGAGTACATTATCATAAACTTTACGTACACTGTCAGCACTCCATCACCACACATGTGACACACCATTAAAACACCATTAGGTTAATTGAACCCAAGTAATACCTGCCCCCATGAGCTAGATTTTTAATTACTCGATTAAAAAACTAAATTTTGAGCTGTAAAATCAAAGGACTCAGCTGATCCAGGCAGGTCAGTGTAAACAAAGATGTAATTTCAGTGGCCGAGTGATTTTTTTACCCCACTATCAAGAGATGAAAAGCAAAAGGTAAATTGTGTAAAAAAAAAAATACGATTAATAAAAAAAATAATTGAGAACCATACACAGATATTTCAGTGAGGCTCAGTGAGGCTTTGGGGTGTTATAAAAAAACAAAATCCCAACTTTTAAAAAATATAATGACACATAAGCGATTTGTTTTTTTGGGGGGTCTTCCGTTTGGTTTTATTATAAGAGTATTAAACTAGACCAGGCACGGGAAGACTGTGGCCCGCTGAGGGTTTTGGGGCGATGAGCGAGTATATTTAATCTGTGTCTTTTAAGGGGACCTGTTGACGATTTTTTTTTCAGACAGACATATTTGACGAAGAGGAAACCTGTAGATACCCCTATCAAGTTTTACCAGGACGGGGGAATAATAACAGTTATTAATGGACGAAATACGTAAAGATGAGTTACAGGAGGAAGGTAGAGGAGTGACCACAAAGTACAGCTATAGTGGCCGTTACTCACTGCCTCACCACCACTGTTGTTGCTCAAGTATAATGTGACGCCAACACCGACAACCACAATCGCTCCCTCCCTCCTATTCCTTCTTCCTCCTATTCCTCCTACCATCAATTCTTCTTCCTCCTTCCACACCACCTCCTCCTCCGATGTCTCTCCCCCCACCTGCCACACAACACACACACACACACACACACACACACACACCCCTTCCTACTCCACATATCAAGGCGTCAACACACTGACCTTTTGACTCTCACTGACCACCACGGCCTATCTGCAAATTTGTTAAGTCAATATCCTGACACCGGCCCCTACACCACCTGAGATCCTGTCTGAGAATTGCTGTTCGACACCCAACGCATCCAGCCCATACGGACGTCGCTATAAGAACAGCCAGTCCCAACCATTGTAAAATTTATCAACATGTAATAAATCAGTGTATTCACTCCCAGTAAAATGCTCCTCATCGTCACTATGTTGAAATGAACTTATTTGAGCTGATCCCTCATCTACATTATATGTCTTATTTGTGTCACTTATGTCACTTGTATATTATTTGTAATTCGTAAC
Source organism: Homarus americanus (assembly GCF_018991925.1). NCBI lineage: Eukaryota > Metazoa > Arthropoda > Malacostraca > Decapoda > Nephropidae > Homarus > Homarus americanus. Next base: position 5,744,866 of record NW_024722227.1, read on the forward strand.
CCATTCTCAAATATGTAATCGATATTTTCATGGCTGCCAAGTTTTTCAATAAACCGTTAATTTTACATATTACATATTATATTACACACACACACACACACACACACACACACACACACACACACACACACACACACACACACACACACACACACACACACACACACACACTGACTCACGACATTACCAGGTGATCGCCACGCCACCTGCCGCCAACAGGATGACAAGATGATGTTAATGATGTACGAGGAAGTCCAGGTATGGCAATCCAGGTCAGCTAGTGTCAGGAGGTCAGCTAGTGTCAGGAGGTCAGCTCGCTGGAGGAGGTCATTCAATTATCTAAATGACTTGAAACAGGTTATATTAGGTCAGATCGTTATGTCACTCAATTATCTAATTGACGTAGTTTTTATACGCCATAAAGCTATTTATAGTTGTCACTGAATTATTTCATTTCGCCAGCTAAAAACCTTTCATCTCCACCACTCATCCTTTGTCCAGTCTTAGGCTTCTGGTCACCCTAGCGAAGACGACCTATTTCCCAGAGACGGCAAGTCATCTCGTTTCAAAGTTCTTATGCCGGGTGTGATGTAGGTCACCTTGTGTGTGTGTGTGTGTGTGTGTGTGTGTGTGTGTGTGTGTGTTATGCCTGCAAAATAAACAAAGCATATTCATGTCAGTTATGTTCCCCAGCTGTGTTAATGAACTGGCGGTGCGGTGCGGTGTGGTGTGGGTTGATGGGTTACAGTACCATGGCGGGAAAGAATCGAGCAGTGACCTTCCTCGATGACCTCTGACCGTGAAAAAATAAAGAGTTCCTTCATTTGATGGTGTTTTAAACTTCAGATCTGTCTGTCCTGTCCGCCAGTCCAATCTACCTACAACTGACCCCTTCATGGATATCATTCGTTCATCTACGCCAACTTTCACCCAGCGACATGAAATTCCTTTGACAACTGAGAGCCGAGTTTACTTTATGAACTTATCAAGTGTAATTGAAGGAAAAAAAAATGGACGGGCAGATTCATCGAGGCAGCAGCACACCAGGTTAGGAGAGGCGTAACACCCAACCCCACACACATCTGTACAAAGTTTAAGTGAAATTCCGCTGATAACTGCAGGACGAGATGATTTTACAAACTTCTGATCACAGGCAGACAACTTTTAATTACACACAACTTCTGATTACATACATACACAATACACACTACACACAGGCGGAAACGCACATAAGTAAATATATACCCACAAAAAATAATATACACACACATACACACACATACACAAACATACACACAGCGATTGTTTTACCCCCTCAACTGTGTCGCCTGGCTCTGTTTACCGTCTCCCCAACCATCAGGCACCATTACCAGTCTCAGATCACTGTAATGGTAAGTTATTGTATTAAATTCTCTTACTGTTATAAAATATAGCTCTATAATATATCCCAATATGGCAGCTAGTGTAAATAATATGAGATTTACTGTCACAAGCTTTGTGCTGTTTAATGCTAGTAAGATTATGATGTATAGTTGGTAATACTGCCTGAGGGAGGGGGGGGTGGGGTGAAATAGAGGAGGAGGAAGAGGATTGAAGGATAAAGGAGGGCTAGCAACAAGGAGGAGGAGGATTGGAAGGATGAGGGGAGGAGGGCTGGCAACAAGGAGGAGGAGGATTGAAGGATGAGAAGGAAGAGGGTTAGCAACAAGGAGGAGGAGGATTGAAGGATGAGAAGGAGGAGGCTAGCAACAAGGAGGAGGGAGGATTGGAGATGAGGAGGAGGGCTAGCAACAAGGAGGAGGAGGATTGGAAGATAGAAGGAGGAGGGCTGCAACAAGGAGGAGGAGGATGGAAGGATGAGAAGGAGGCTAGCACAAGGAGGAGGAGGATTGGAGATGAGAAGGAGGAGGGCTAGCAACAAGGAGGAGGAGGATTGGAAGGATGAGAAGGAGGAGGGCTAGCAACAAGGAGGAGGAGGATTGAAGAGGAGGTAGAGCCTTTCTGGTCTGCTACCTATAATATACAGTAAATCATTTCACCGTGTTTATGAGACTTACACACACACACACACACACACACACACACACACACACACACACACACACACACACACACACACACACACACACACACACACACACAAACACAACACAACACCAGAACTAAACCCGGAACAAGTGTGTCTCGTCTCCCGTTATCCACACCATTGTTTTGTTTCATCATTCACTCGGGGTCAGTTCCTATACTAACCTAACCTAACTAATGTAAATTAACCTCATCTAACCTATACTAAAGAAACTTAACTTAAACTAGGCTATCCTAAACTAACTTCAACTAACTTAACCTAACCTGTGGAGGCTGGTTAATGTCTTTGGGGATAAGTCAGTGTCTGTCGGCTTATAGAAGAAAGAAAAATACAACAACACGCAGGTCCTGTGTGTGTGTGTGTGTGACCCCGGATAGGATTACGGTACACTCGAGTGGCCAGTGACCTTTTGTGACCTTTGCCTCACCGCTTGACCAAACAATGAAAATATACGCTCAGGTAGTGGTGTAAAATGCTGGGTGTTTTTGTCTGTCTGTCTGTTTGTGGGTTTTTGTTTTGTTTTATGTAATGAAACTTGTTGTCCACAGGTCAAGTGAGGCTCAGGTTAACTCTCTCTCTCTCTGGTACACAACAAACGGATTTTTTCCAGTGAAGTATTTTCACCAGAGCTGATTTGATTTGTGTGTGTGTGTGTGTGTGTAAGGTCCTCCTGATAAACTTTTGGTCCGTATCGTGCCAGCAAGTAACCAAATATTGTCATGGTAACTGTCCGAGCAATGGCGACTGTAAGGTCTTCCGGGCGTTTAAAGGTTAATCAGACTCTTCACGTTAAACTCTTCACGTTATAATTCGGTCAAACCTGTTGAACACAATTCATTTTAGTATTTCAGATAAATCATACATAGGCAATCATACATAAATGTTTAATCCAATATATATTTACATAACAATCATAGCTATTTAATTAGTCCAGTCTTAACACTTATAATGAGTACTTAATTTGCCATATTTTTATGTTGTCAAATTAATAAACGATGCAATGGACACAGTCTACCTGTGTACACAATAAGTACCAGTTAAACTTACGTGTTGAAAGTCTCAAGAGAAACAGATTAGGGCGTGCCCTGCTCGGCGTCACGTGTCCAGCCCTGACTGGCCGAATTTGCTGCGTCAGGCGTCTATACACAAACAAGCTCCCCAACACCCCAACCTCCTCTGGGTCTCTCCATCTCAATACTCTATATACTGTATACTCATTACTACTTGCGATAACAGTAACCAAACAGGATTTTTTTCAGATGTTAAAGAAAACAATGATACAGTTTACAGCAGTGACTAACTTAATCTACAGTTTCCAGCAGTGACAACTTTTAACCTACAGTTTCCAGCAGACTAACTTAACCTACAGATTCCAGCAGTGACTAACTTAATCTACAGTTTCCAGCAGTGACTAACTTAACCTACAGTTTCCAGCAGTGACTAACTTAATATACAGTTTCCAGCAGTGACTAACTTAATCTACAGTTTCCAGCAGTGACTAACTTAATCTACAATTTCCAGCAGTGACTAACTTAATCTACAATTTCCAGCAGTGCCTAACTTAATGTCCAGTTTCCAGCAATGACTAACTTAATCTACAGTTTGCAATGACTAACTTAATCTACCATTTCCAGCAGTGACTAACTTAATCTACAATTTGCAGTGACTAACTTAATATACAGTTTCAGCAGTGACTAATTGAATTCACAGTTTCCAGCAGTGACTTAACTTAATCTACAGTTTCGTTGTTAGACTAATCAATCTACAGTTTCAGGCAGTGACTAACTAATCTGCAATTTCCAGCAGTGACTAACTTAATCTATAGTCAGCAGTGATTAACTTAATCTACAATTTCCAGCAGTGACTAACTTCTATACAGTTTCCAGCAGTGACTAACTTAATCTACAATTTCCAGCAGTGACTAACTTAATATACAGTTTCCAGCAGTGACTAACTTAATCTACAATTTCCAGCAGTGACTAACTTAATCTACAATTTCCAGCAGTGACTAACTTAATATACAGTTTCCAGCAGTGACTAACTTAATCTACAATTTCCAGCAGTGACTAACTTAATATACAGTTTCCAGCAGTGACTACATAAAAATCTACAGTAGATGCGTTTCAATGAGTTTGGACTTGTTTTCGTTTGGGTAAATGTCATTAATTTCACCGCCACAAATGCACCCCTTCCCCCCTCACACATCACCATAATCATGTATTTTCACCAACCCACCGCACACACACACACACACACACACACACACACACACACACACACACACACACACACACACACACACACACACACACACACACACACACCACACACACACACACACACACACATATTCACAGCACGCCCACACAGTACACATTATGCCCATGCAACCCACATAACGCCCACACAGCCCACATCACGCCGAAACAGCCTACATCATGTTCATTTCCTTACATTACGCCCACAAAGCCCACATCACGCCCACACAGACCACATCACGCTCACACAGCCCACAATACGCCAACAGAGCCTACATCATAAAGACACAATCACATCACGCCCACACAACCCACATCAAGCCAACACAGCCCGCATCAAGCCCACATTACGCCCACATCACGCCCACACAGCCCAACTCAGCTCATTTCCCTATCACCAAACACCTCCCACCCCTCCCCTACCCCCCATTGAATTAAAGACCATAAAACAACAGGTGATGGAGTGGTAAACCTTCAGTTGCACCCAGCCACGAGTGTCATCAGGTGGTCGGCACTGAAAATACTATTCCTCCCCTCTCCCTCCCTCCCTCCCTCTCCTCCTTATCCTCACTCACTATTTTCCTGCATATAAATCAAGAGTTTATGATCCTTAATCAACCAACGTAAAAGAGCTATCAAGCTATTTTATTTTTCTTCCTCTTCTCAGAGCAAAAAAAGAGAGAGAGAGAGAGAGAGAGAGAGAGAGGAAGTCATTTTTACTTTGAAGTTGTAACAATAAATATGTAAATAAATTAGCTATTTTTCCCGCAATGTCGCTTCACTTTGTTTACATAGTGTGACCCGCATATTCTGGGTGTTTTAACTATATAGTGTTTTAAACGTATGTTTTATCCTTTGTTTTAACTGTATAGTGTTTTAGGTGTGTTTTATCCTGTTTTAACTGTATAGTGTGTTTTAAGGTGTTTTATCCTGTGTTTTAACTGTATAGTGTGTTTTAAGGTGTGTTTTATCCTGTGTTTTAACTGTATAGTGTGTTTTAAGGTGCGTTTTATCCTGTGTTTTAACTATACAGTGTGTTTTAAAGTTGTGTTTTATCCTGTTTTAACTGTATAGTGTGTTTTAAGGTGTGTTTTATCCTGTTTTAACTGTATAGTGTGTTTTATCCTGTTTTAACTACATAGTGTTTTAACCCTCTGAGTGGCAGGGGTTTCTGTCAGCTGAATAAAATCGTCCTAGTCACCCCATTACCACCCCATCATCGTCCTCGTCACCCCCATTACCACCCCATCATCGTCCTCGTCACCCCCCATTACCACCCCATCATCGTCCTCGTCACTCCCATTACCCCACCCATCCTTGTCCTCGTCACCCTCCATTACCACCCCATCATCGTCCTCGTCGCCCCATTACCACCCCATCACTCGTCCTCAATGCCCTTTATTTATATGTCCTCGTCACCCCATTACCACCCCATCATCGTCCTCGTCACCCCATTACCACCCCTGCTCATCGTCCTCATCACCCCATTACCACCCATCATCGTCCTCGTCACCCCATTACCACCCATCATCGTCCTCGTCACCTCCATTACTACCCCATCATCGTCCTCGTCACCCCATTACCACCCACCATCATCGTCCTCGTCACCCCATTACCACCCCATCATCGTCCTCGTCACCCCCATACATTACCACCCCATCATCGTCTCGTCACCCCCATTACCACCCCATCATCGTCCTCGTCACCCTCCACTTACTATACTACCAGCACCCACTATTACTTGCTGAAGCCAACCCACCACAACCCATAACAACCACCCTCACTTACGGGGATCAACCACCACTACCCACCACCACCCCAATCCACCCACCCATCTACCCAACCCACCCACTCATCTACCCAACACCCCATCCCACCACCCATCTACCCAACACCCCCAATCCACCCATCCTTTCACCCACCACCCCAACAGGCCCACCCACCGCCCACCCACGATCCTTAACCGCCACCGCCTGCACACACACACACACACACACATTTACATGCAAATTACCATGCCAAGTTTTTTGATGGTTTTAAGACGTTCACCTCCTTGACGGCACCCAAGGCGGAGAAGCTGCTTACGGAAGCCTTGAAGATACGATCAACTTAAGAATCATGAGGAGGCCGGCCGATTCTTCTAAGATCCTATAAACTTAATTTACGATAGAATTTCATCTCTTTTATTTTTTTTTTCACTAACGAGAGATAAGAGTTTGCATCTAATTACGCTCAAGACTTAAGTGTAATTCTGATGATATTCTGGCCACTTGTGTATAATGGATTATCCTCATGTTTCTTGAAGTCTCCCGCGTTCAAGGATGACCTCTAATGCGTCAAGTTACACTCTCTGGACCTTTGAGTATTCTGTAAGTCATTTAGCTAAATATTTATAATTTTTTCACCGAGTGTCCTGGTGCTATTACTTATTACTGCAATATATAACCAGGAATCTCTCTCTCTCTCTCTCTCTCTCTCTCTCTCTCTCTCTCTCTCTCTCTCTCTCTCTCTCCACTAGCTTTGCTTCCTATACACATCACCATCACCTTCCCTATCTGCCTCACACGACCTCCACAACCATCTTCCTCAGGCCACCTCACACTTATATAATTCATCATTAATATCATTACCCGTGTGTTTTATCGCCTGGTTTTTTTTTCTTCGGTGACCTCCATCTTGTGTTTTGTTCCAGGTATCTACACCCTTCCTACACCAGTTTTTACCTCTTCCAATTCTCTCTCACTATTGCTCTATCTCCCCTTCGTTTCTTTCACCACTCGCCATCCCTCACCACCTACTCCCCTTCACCCCTCCCCCCTGATACCCACGAGGTCGACAGCCGTCCTTGAATTCGCACGCATACGAGTGAGTCACTAGCAGAGCCGCTAACCCTACCGACCATAAACACCACCGCACGGCACGCTTCATTCCCAGGCGTGCCAACCCTTCCCGCGGTAAACAAAGGCTTAAATGACCGCCAGTACAAAGATTATCTAAACCTGATTCGGCATTACTACTGGGAGTACCTGGACAACCCTGAACCTGGCCTCACTACATGTAACTCATGTCCTCCCTCACTACACCACCTCCTACAGGTCCCCAGCCGTCACCATCACGTCGTTTCTCCTCCTACAGGTCCCCAGCCGTCACCATCACGTCGTCCCTCCTCCTACAGGTCCCCAGCCGTCACCATCACGTCGTTTCTCCTCCTACAGGTCCCCAGCCGTCACCATCACGTCGTCCCTCCTCCTACAGGTCCCCAGCCGTCACCATCACGTCGTCCTTCCTCCTACAGGTCCCCAGCCGTCACCATCACGTCGTCCCCCTCCTACACAGGTCCCCAGCCGTCACCATCACGTCGTCCCCTCTCCTACAGGTACTCAGCCGTCACCATCACGTCGTCCCTCCTCCTACAGTCCCCAGCCGTCACCATCACGTCGTCCCCCCTCCTACAGGTCTCCAGCCGTCACCATCACGTATTCCCCCCCCCTCCTACAGACAGTCCTAGACGTTATTAGGGACCTGCCACACTTTCTTATAAACACATGAACCTGTACACTTATCCTTCCTTCACTACAGGTAACTTGCTGACACAACCAATGGTCCTCACACACACTCGCCCTCACATCAACCAAGTCTAAGAGGGCCACCATGATCTCTGTATACTTCCCCCTTTTTTTTATAGAGAAAGGAGGGATTAGAGGTGGGGGAAGGAAGTTATATTTCGGAAATTGAAGAAATTTAGGAGAAGGTAAGAGAGGGCGGACTGACCGCCTAGCTAAGCTAATGGTGTGTTAGGGTTGTGTCTTGGGTTAGTTATTGTCTGTCGGTACAGGCACTAGACAGCCTACCCTATCCCATATGGGTGTTTTGAGGGCCTTATTTCATATTCCGCCGACCCTACTGGCGGATGCTGGTCTGGGGAGGTTGTCTATTGCCTGGCCGTGTAGATCGGGGGTGGTAATGGACCTTTTGAGATTTGGTAACTTTTTGGGAACCATGTATGGTTGTTATCGTTGTCTGGTGGGAGTCTTTGAAGGAGTTCTTGCTCTGATCGTTCTATCTTTTGCTAGACTCTGCTAGCCTTTAGGTCTCTGTAATGTTTCTGTGAGTCGACTTGTACAGAATGCTAGGGGTGCCCAAAAAAACTACCCCTCTCCCCCCCACCCATAAGAGATCTGAAAGACATGAATGGCGTTACTTTTTTATGTGTGTGTGTGTGTGTGTGTGTGTGTGTGTGTGTGTGTGTGTGTGTGTGTGTGTGTGTGTGTGTGTGCGCGTGTGTGTGTGTGTGTACTGTACTGCTGCCTTGCTCTACATTATAATTCTCAACGTACATTCAGGTCATCCTAACTTTATGTTCCCGGCAGCCTGACATAATTACCTCGTTTCTTCCCAAACAATATTACCAATTCAAAATGTTTCCACACGCCGCCGCCGGGCTAAGTGCACGTCGCTACTATAAAGTAGTTCATTTTACCCTTGTTAAATGTTGAACTAGGCAGCGATGGTGGTGTGAAGGAGGGTAAAAATACAACAGTGGGTAGTGGCGGGGAGGGCAGTGGTGGGGGAGGTAGTGGCGGGGGAGGGTAGTGGCGGGGGAGGGTAGTGGTGGGGAGGGTAGTGGCAAAGGGAGGAGGGTAGCGGCAAAGGGGGGGTGTGGCAAGGGAGGAGGGTAGTGGCGGGGGAGGGTAGTGGCAAGGGAGGAGGGTAGTGGCGAGGGGGGTGGCAAGGGAGGAGGGTAGTAGCGGGGGAGGGTACTGGCCCACTGGGAGGGTAGTGGCATAAAGGGGTGGTGGCGTGGGAGGAGAACTGGGGAAAGTGACGGGGTGGGGAGTTAGTGGTGGGAGGAAGGGAGTGGTGGGAGGAAGGGGAAGGGGAAGGGAAGGGGGAAGGGAAGTGGGGGAGGAAGGGGGATGGGTGGGAGGAAGGGAAGTGGTGGGAGGGAGGGGGGGAAGAGTAGCAATCGGGAGGGGGGAATATTCGTTCACCTCCCCCCTCGAAAAAGCAGACTAAGTTAGGCAACGTGACCAGAATACCGAGAAGGTGTGCTCGTTAGGGCTCTACCCGGACATTATTACCACAATCACTGCCAACTGTCATTACTAACTCCCCCTCCCCCGTCACCCCCAACCCCTCCCCCCCAATACCTGTCACGACCGTAACTTTTACCGTCTAATTCAAGTGTTCGGTAATAGTGGTGGTGGCGATGGCGGTGGTGATAATGTTAAGTTTATTTCCAGCACACACACACACACACACACACACACACACACACACACACACACACACACACACACACACGCGCGCGCGCGCACACACACAAACACACACACGCACACACGTCGTTTTAATCCGCTAACAGCAGCACCAGGTCAGACAGACAACAACAGGTAACAGTAATCCGCACCTGATCTTTCAGCACCTTACTGGTTGTCAAGTCTGGAATTTCGTAACACAGCTGTAGAGAGTAACAGCTAAATGCCAGGTGTATTCTCGGTAAATGCCAGGTATATACGAGGTAAATGCCAGATATATGCTAGGTAAATGTCAGGTGTATGCTAGGTAAATACCAGGTATAAACTAGGTAAATGGTAGGTGTATGCTAGGTAAATGCCATATATATGTTAGGTAAGTGCCAAGTAAATGCTACGTTGGAAAACATCAAGTAAATGATAGGTTAACACAAGGTTAAATACCACATAAACACAAGGTAAATGATAAAATAAATATTTGAGAAACAGTACATAACAAATTGGTGTAAAAGTTGAGGTAATCGTGACTACAATGCCTCAGTGTGTCGGCACCCCGGTTAAATGTCAGAGCTGCGGGAGGAGTAATATACCTTTTGACAGTCTGGTCTTCGTAAGCTCAAATGTATACAAATCGGGGAGAGAGAGAGAGAGAGAGAGTGAGAGACTACATCAAATACAAAGGAAGAGTTGTCGGCTCTGAGTAAACACAATAAATACACTGAGACGTTCGTAGAGTTATACGGTATATATAATTTGTAATAAAAGTTTTAAAGTCCTGCTATAAGAGTCGAGATACGTTTATTTCTCTACAAACAGGGCCGCCATTTACAATGACGTTACCGCCTTCCCCGCAGACGACGTTCTCCAACAAACTCACCGCTGCAGGCGGAGGTAGTACAAAGATGGCCTCTTCACACCGCAAATGCCACGTACAGGTAAGTTTTAGTTTTTTTTTTTTATGGTCTAAGTTATGGACATTTCGTCAGTGAACAAACGTGCCGTGAAGAGCAGCTTATGGACATAAAAAAAAAACCATGTTCACACCAGCTCAGCTGTCATGTACTGTTACCTGGTAGACTTTTTTTGTCAGTGCACTTACGGAGTACTGTATATCAGTACTAGATGGAGATACGAGTACATTTAGAAGTAATGACATCGTCTGGACTTTGTTTTGAGAATGCCTGATGCTAGGTAAACATGACAACATAGTGCTGTTATTGTTTTGATGATTCACTAATGAACCACTGGGATATATCATCATTTATATTAATTAATGGGTAAAATTTTACTTTAACTACCATAAGTATTTGGATGTTTAGATACAAGATAGGCTATATTGGGTAAATTTTAAGTTTTGGTCATCCCTGTACTTAGACATGCAGACTATTTTTTTTCTTCTGATGGTTTGCGATGTGTTATGAACGATTGTGACCTTCATTTATAACGGAAATCACTAGTTTTGAGTTACTACCCTTCCCCCTTACCGTTGTATGTTAAGCTAACCTTATAACCCATCATACCCTAACCTAACCTAACTTAACATATGACCTGTATTTTCTTATGCAATCGAAAAATGTTTTGCGACAGAAATCCTGTAGATATAATGTGTCTTATTGTTTAAAGTACTTAATCCCATAGTTAGAATCTTGAGGTTCCCCAGATGACCAAAACCAAAATAATATCAATATTGTTTGGAATGTTTATACTATGAAATTTGTTGTATGGGCAGCTAATATCCATTGAATTAGTTAATGTGCTTAGTAATATTTATATATTCAATATAGCATTACTGTGTTGCACAGTAAAGCACAATTAATTATCTAATAATATTTATTTACAGAGCCGATCAGCCGAGGTTAGAAAACTACTTCCATGGTTTATCAAGGCAGATGAAAGAAATTTATCAAAAGTAGATGTCTTTATGATTGTAGAGTATTATAAAGAACTCCGCCATCCAGCTATGAAGTACGTTAAATTACATCAACCATCTGATCATCTCAAGCCCATCCCCTGGCCATGGTCGTCCCTCGTCCTTCCACAACATTAAATATAGACATCAGTGACGAAAACTTACATTTTCCAGACATGAAATAGAGAAGTTATGAAAACTTCCTTGTTGGGGTTATCGGTCTTTTTTCATTATTTTGGCACCCAGCAAGTATATACACACGATGATACTTGAGCAGTAATTTATTACAACCTAAAAATAAGGTATGCCTGTGTACATCAACATTGTATATGGCCACTTCTGCTGGTAACAACACATACACCACAGCTGGCTGCCTCCAGGCTCCTGCTCGAACCAACCTGTGACGTCATAACCAATCACAGCTTTTCGCAGTCAAGTGAGTTTTTAGCTAGTTTAACCTTTATTGTTTATACTTTTTGGCCCAATTTATTTAAAAATATCATTACCATAGTGAATTTAAGAGTTTTCTTTACCCATTGACATGCCATCTTACGAAAAAATTCCGACCGACAACTCGTCAATTCTCACTTCAGTATCAACTTGTAAACACTTATTAGCAGCTAACTCGACCACACCGTGCAAGGGACAGACGACCGTGTGTGACTGATCAATCGGGACACACACACACACACACAACCTACCGCAATTAATGAGAAAGTGAGGCAGTATGGAGCGGTATGAAGCAGAATAGAGCAGTGTGAGGCGTATAGAGTAGTGTGAGGCAGTATAGAGTAGTGTGAGGCAGTATAGAGCAGTGTGAGGCAGTATAGAGCAGTGTGAGGAGTATAGAGTAGTGTGAGGCAGTATAGAGTAGTGTGAGGCAGTATAGAGCAGTGTGGGGCAGTATAGAGCAGTGTGAAGCAGTATAGAGCAGTGTGAGGCAGTATAGAGTAGTGTGAGGCAGTATAGAGCAGTGTGAAGCAGTATAGAGCAGTGTGAGGCAGTATAGAGCAGCGTGGGTCAGGCCGGGACAGAAGAACAGTGAGGTGTCAGGGATGGTGATGACGTGTTACTGATGACTCTACCACGTGTATACTATAGTCCCCCTCCCTTCAGACACACCCCTCCCCTCCCCCCTCGCCCCACCCCCCAGACACACCCCGCAAGTTCCCAGTTACACCCTTAAGCCTTCCCCAGCCCTCAGTTACACACCCCTAAGCCTTCCCCAGCCCTCAGTTATACACCCTTAAGCCTTCCCCAGCCCTCAGTTACACACCCCTAAGCCTTCCCCAGCCCTCAGTTACACACCCCTAAGCCTTCCCCAGCCCTCATACACACCCCTTAAGCCTTCCCCAGCCCTCAGTTATACACCCTTAAGCCTTCCCCAGCCCTCACCCACCCTTCACAAGATCTCCCAAGACCTTAACTTTCCCATTCCACGGATCTATCTTTCCCAGACCTTTGCAGCTCACAACACCCATTCCAATCATCCCACCACTACCATTCCCATCACCCCATCACTCCCATCACCACCACCACCACCACTACAGAATCTACAATATCATATACAGAACTAGCGTGTATATCCCCCCCCTTCTGTCTACAATACACCTTGTCCTAGCGCCTCAAGACACATGTACGTACTGTGTCATGATACAGCAAGGGACACGTGTAAGCTGACAAGAAGGAGGAGAGGAGAGGAAGGCAGGGGAGGGGAGGGAACGGGGAAAGGGGCGGGAAGGAAAGGAGAGGAGAGGACGAGAGAAGAACAGAGGGGACCAGAAGACAGGAGAGGAAGGGAAGGGTTACAGTAAATGATTCACGATACAGAACAATACAGTTGCCAAGATGTAATATGAAGATGGGAAATACATACTGATCTAATATTTCAACTTTGGTTACACACACACACACACACACACACACACACACACACACACACACACACACACACACACACACACACACACAGATCTTAGTTACCTGGGGAGCGACACGAGGCGATAATCCAGGTATAAGCACTGGATGTTTACCTGACACGACATTCACATACCTGGGGGAAGGAGGAACCGTGTGTTAATAATAATAATAATAATAATAATAATAATAATAATAATAATAATAATAATAACAATAATAATAATAATAATACTAATACTAATAATAATAATAATAATAATAATAATAATAATAAACATTCTCACTCGCCACCACCATGCAACACACCTCACCTACACGGTACTACCACCGTTAAGTACAGTATATACACATTACCTAAACCATGTATTAAAACTTAACAACCGCACACCTCTCGGGGAGCCTTTATAAATTTACAAATACTCTTTATCCAGAGAAACATTAGTGTTATATTAACTTCGATATGATCTACAGTTCACCTCACTTACTACATGGAGAGGGAGAGGGAAGGAGGGTTGGTGGGAGGGGGAAGGAGGGTTGGTGGGAGGGGGAAGGAGGGTTGATGGGAGAGGGAAGGAGGGTTGGTGGGAGGGGGAAGGAGGGTTGGTGGGAGGGTAGAACGTGGGTTTGTTTACACTCAATCAGCTGATGACTGACAGTGATACACAGGTAAGAGTGGCCTTTAATTAAATTCACACTAATTTACCTCCAGTTAACGTCAAATTTAATCATGTATCCTCCAAATCTACCTGAAACTAATGAAGTCTGTCTGAATTATATACTTTGTAATGATCATATGTTGCACACTTCCCACAGGGCCCCAAGTTAAGAGGTACAGAACATGTTGTCGTCTGTTGTGTTCATGGCAACTTTATGTGGACAGGAAGGACCTTATCTGTCAATACCATCACCTCTTCTTCCTGCTGCTCGTTCTTCTTCTTCCTCCACTACCTCCTCCTCCTCCTCCTCCTCCTCCTCCACCAGTACTGTACCTCCTCCTCCTCCTCCTCCTCCTCCAGTACTGTACCTCCTCCTCCTCCTCCAGTACTCTGCACCTCCTCCTCCTCCTCCTCCACCAGTACTGCACCTCCTCCTCCACCAGTACTGTACCTCCTCCTCCTCCACCAGTACTGTACCTCCTCCTCCTCCACCAGTAATTGCACCTCCTCCTCCTCCACCAATACTGTACCTCCTCCTCCTCCTCCACCATCACTGTACCTCCTCCTCCTCCACCAATACTGTACCTCCTCCTCCTCCTCCACTAATACTGCAATTCTCCTCCTCCTCCCTCCACCAGTACTCAGGCCTCCTTCCTCCTCCAGCACTGTACCTCCTCCTCCCTCCTCCACCAGTACTGTACCTCCTCCCTCCTCCTCCACCAGTACTGCACCTCCTCCTCCTCCACCAGTACTGTACCCTCCTCCTCCACCAGCACTGTACCTCCTCCTCCTCCACCACTGTACCTCCTCCTCCTCCTCCTCCAGCAGTACTGTACCTCCTCCTCCTCCTCCTCCACCAGTACTGTACCTCCTCCTCCTCCTCCACCAATACTGTACCTCCTCCTCCTCCTCCACCAATACTGTACCTCCTCCTCCTCCCGGCGGTCCTGGGTGGGCAGTGTGATTTACTAACTCAAGGCTGGAGGTCCCGGCCAGGCCATTTCTCTTGGCTTTTTTCCTTGCTTCCTCTCACGTCTTACTCTTCCTTCCTCTCACGTCTCACTCTTACTTTCTTACTCTCCCTTTCTCTCACCTCTCACTCTTGCTTTCTTCCTCTCACGTCTTACTCTTCCTTCCTCTCCTCTCTTACTCGCACTGCCTCTCATATCTTACTTTTTCTCTCACTGCTTCTTCTCCTCTTCTTCTCTGCTTCTTCTTCCATCTTCTTCCTCTTACTTTCCTTTTTCCCTTCACCATTTTTTTCTTTTTTTCTCCTGTGTTTACTTTTTCATCTCGACAATTTCACTTCCATTTTATCTTCCAATTCTCTTTCTCAGCAAATTGTTCTTCCCGTTCTTTTTCCTCTTATCTCCTCCATTCTTAAATTCCTCTCTTCGTCTTATTCCTCTTCCTACTTCCTTCCTTACTCTCTCATTATTTTTCTTCTTTTCTTTCTCTTTCTGCTTCTCTTACGTTTCTGCATAAAGAGTTTAATCTTCCCTCACCACACTTTAATTTCTCACCTTTTTTCCTTTCGTCTCTCCGGGCTATCCTTCACCGTCACACACCAGTTCCGTGACAGCTCATATTAGTCTCCCATGCTGACCAAGCTACCTCAAGCTCTTCCTAACTAATAGTTACTCTCATCCAGTGGAGGTTCATCTTGGTTCACAATGGTTCATCTTGGTTCACTCAGGTTCATGCTTGAGTCTCTGGTTCGCCTTGGTTCACCCTGACTATTGGGTTGAATCGGGGGTGCTTAGGATATTCTTGCTGTTTATCCCAAATTTGCTAGCCCACACTGATTAGTCTTCAATTAGAATATGACGTCCAATGTATATGAACCTCTGTCCTGCATGGCAGTGAACAGTGACATCACCCACATGACTCTGACCTATATATATTGCTAATGAATATGATGTATTTCTTTGTGTATGAACCTCTGTCCTGCGTGGCAGTAAGAAGTGTCAAGACCTGACTGAATTACTCACAATAGGCAAACTGTACTACAAGCTTTGTCAATAAATTTGTTAAACTAATAAAAAAAATCCTTTTCTCTGAGTTCATCATGACTCTCCCTCCCTCAACCATTCCCTCCCATCCCCTCCTTCTACCACACCCCCTTTCCTACCTTCAACCACACCCTGTTTCCCTCCCTCAACCACTCCTTCTCACCCCCTTAACCACTCCCTCTCACCCCCTCCCTCGACTACTCGTTCCCCACCCCCCCTCCCTCAAACCCACTTCCCAATCACTTCTTTCCCTCATGCACTTCCCAATCCTCACCCACTTCCCCCCCTCCCTCACCCACCCCCAACCCCCTTCTCTCCCTCCCCATGTCCCCACAGTCAACCTCCCACTCTCGCCCACACTAATCCCACTCCCCCCCTCACCCACTACCCAATCCTCCCCCCTCCTCCACTACTCCCCATCTCCTCCCCAGCCTCTTCCCAAGGGGTGGACTCAGCCGCGTAATATTACATCCGCTGAGTAATGACATTATTACGGCAAGAAATATTTGGCACTATAAAAGAGGAATGCCATGATGAGGAGGGAGGAGGTGTGTGGAGGAAGGGGAGGTAAGGAGGTGGCGCGGGGAGGAGGGAAGGAGGAGATGTAGGAGGAAGAGAGGGGGCGGGGAGGGGAGGAGGAAAGGAGATGTAGGAGAAGGGGAAGGAGAAAGGAGGAGGTGTGGGGAAGAGAAGGAGGAGGCGCGGGGAGGAGGGAAAAGGAGATTTGTAGGAGAAAATGATAGAGAAAGAAGTAAGTGAAGAAGGGGAGGGGGTGAGAGAGAGCTCTAAGCCTCGTGTGTTAAGGGGGCTAAAGTAAGATATTCCCCACAACACGCAGTAAATGTGTCGTAGCTGTGCCCGGTTAAACACACAGACTGACTGATGCGGCACCTGCTGACTGTCAACACGAGTGCCTCCGCCAAGCTTGTTAGGTCTTGCCATGAGGGATAATGTAATGTGATAACTGGCACTCATGACGGTAATGCCTGTTATGTGAACACAATTACCAACTATAACATTATTTGTCTAGTGGCACCATAACTGTGTCACACCATAGCTGCGTCACACTATAACTGTGTCACACCATAGCTGCGTCACACTATAACTGTGCCACACCATAACTGCGTCACACAATAACATGACACCATGACCGCATCATACCATAACAACATCATATCATAACTGCGTCACACCATAACCGCATCACGAATAAAAAAAGAGGCAGAAAAGGCGAGGAAGTAACAGTAGAGGCATCACCAGCAGCGAGGCAGGAGAGGTGAGAGGCAGCACATAAGACTAACTACACTGTCGCGATGATTTGACATTAACGTTTTATTTTTTGTTGAACAGTAAGTTAAGTCTGTCTGTTACAGGTGCTGTTTCACTTGTGGTCAGTAAACTTGTCTGTCTATCTATTCCCAATACCGTGAGGTGGTTGAGGGAGGGTGGGGGAGGGGTGGGGAGGGGGGAGGAGGGGGGGAGATGAATAAGCACCGTGAAAGTGTGTACTAAAATAAACTCATCCCCCCCACCACTAACTAACTCTCCCTATATAATAACCCTACCTAGAGCAGTGAGGAAATAACACCCCCACCACTACTATCACCATCCCCACCACTACTACTATCACCATCCCCACCACCACTACTATCACCATCCCCACCACCACTACTATCACCATCCCCACCACCACCACTATCACCATCACCGCCACCACTATCACCAACCCACCACCACCACCCTACACCTCCCTCGCCGGACTACCAAGTGGTGACACAACTCTAACTGTCCCCCCTAGTGTGTGTTCAGGTTACCAGCATAATTGTAAATGATGAGCTATTTCGACAAGGTGGGAGGATATGAGAGACTATGACCCCCAGGGAGGTGTAGGGACTCCTGCTGAGATGTCGGGAATGTGGGGCCTAGAGGAGTGTCTCCGTCTTGTCAGGAGGGCAGCGTGTGGGGCCACATCCTGCACAGGTAATTAAAGATGTGGCAGGCGGGGCCTGTCCACCATCACCCTCACCACCTCCCTCACCTTCCCACCGTCACCCCCATCACCTCCCCCAACTGTCCAACTCCCTCACCTGCCTACTACTACCTTCACCACTTCCCTCACCTGCCCACCTCCTCCTTCAACTGCCGACCTCCACCAACTCTCACCTGACTCCCTCACCAACACCTACCAGGCTCTATCCCTCACCAACACCTACCAGGCTCTATCCCTCACCAACACCTACCAGGCTCTATCCCTCACACACCATCAGCACGTTAACACAGCGTCGTAAACATGCCAGTGGATGTAATACAGACTGACTTTTATATCAGTACAAGCAGATGACTGGCGAACGTCCGACAGGCGTAGTATACGACTCTCACTGCGGGTTAGAGGGAAGCGTAAGGCACTGCTGACTGCGTGTGCTATACCTGGCAGGAGGCTGAGTTAGTTACATTCCAGTCAGCGTGACGTGTCCTTGTACCGTCTCTCTCCCCTCCTGCCTCCTGCCTCTACCACAACCCCTTGCCTCTACAACACACACACACACACACACACACACACACACAGCTACACAAACAAGAATGTGTGATGACAAACAACACCCGACTCTCCACACCACTCTTGATAACACAGAGAGTCATCAGGATAATATAACCTCCTCCAACAGCGCCGCTTCACGATGTTCTGTCGGTAATGTCTCCTGAAAAGTGGACACAAAAGATCAGAAAATATGACGGGGAATAAAGAACAAAACTATGCTGTACTATTTTCAGAGGCGTGAGTGTACAATCGTGATACACATTTAACTAATCCTTGATAAGTTTATATGTTGTAAATCTTACCAAGGGCATGACAAGTTCGTTAGTGTGTGTGTGTGTGTGTGTGTGCTACCAAGGGCTTGATAAGTTAGTTAGTGAATATCATAACACGTACTTAGTTAGGTCTAATTCATCTCAAGTTTGGTCAAAATGAACAGAAAGTTTAGGGAAAGAGAACATTAAATATTTTATAGAAGACGACGATTATTTTGGGTGTTACAGCGTCATATCCCGCCACAAGAGACACACCCAGACCACCCCCCCCCCTCCCCCTCCCCGGCCAGCGCTCGTCGTGAAGTGTAGAGAATATCGGAGAGCAACTTTATGAGAAGAATATGTAAGAAGATTCTCAAGCGGCCATATTGATGACCTTGACGGCGGCCATATTGGATGATTGACGGCGATGGATTTCTTGACATTGATGCCATATTGGATGACCTTGACGGCGGCCATATTGGATGACCTTGACGGCGGCCATATTGGATGACCTTGACATTGGCCATATTGGATGACCTTGACATTGGCCATATTGGATGACCTTGACGGCGGCCATATTGGATGACCTTGACGGCGGCCATATTGGATGACCTTGACGGCGGCCATATTGAATGACCTTCAACATGTCCTTCACCAACAGCCTCGTGAAATGGCTTGAAGATCATGGCGGCAATTTTTAACAACACACCGTCATTCTAAAACATATTTTTACATGTTTCTACAGTTTCAAGAAAATCAACCAAACAGTTTACGAAGTGCAGCGATAACAATATTTCCAAGATGGCGGATATCGCAGTCATACTAAAAGGTTTAACAACTCTGGAAGGTGTTACCTGTTCACCTTCACCACACCTGTAATCACTGTGACACCATCAACATAAACTTGACGTGCTGTATGTTGGGTAAGAGGATCACCTGTAGATTAGCCCCCCCTGTTTATAACCTAACCTAACCCAAACTAACCTAACCCAAACTAACCTAACCCAAACTAATCTAACCCACTCTAATCTAACCTAACCCAAACTAATCTAACCTAACCTAACCCAAACTAACCTAACCTAACCCAAACTAACCTAACCTAACCCCCCAAGGTAGCGTTAGAGTGGTTAATCATGAGGTGAAATAAACTGGGGAGGTGAGTTAACTAATCTCCAGGTGATCTCCGTAACAACAGGTGATCAGAAGCAACACATCGACAATATTTGGTCTTTATCTCTCCCTAAGTACACTCCACAGTCACACAACACAGCCTCAACCATACGACCATACACACAACACAGCCTCAACCATACGACCAAACACACAACACAGTCTCAACCATACGACCATACACACAACACAGCCTCAACCATACGACCATACACACAACACAGCCTCAACCATACGACCATACACACAACACAGCCTCAACCATACGACCAAACACACAACACAGGTCTCCCAACCATACGACCATACACAACACAGTCTCAACAATACGACCAGACACACAACACAGTTCAACCATACGACCATACACACAACACAGTCTCAACAATACGACCAGACACACAACACAGTCTCAACCATACGACCATACACACAACACAGTCTCAACAACATGACCAGACACACAACACAGCCACGCCATACACAGCCAGCGGCAGACGGAACAGCCTCACTATAGGGAGAGGAGAGGGAGGGGCGAGAGCAGTGCCGCAGTGTGTAGGGTGAGGGTGATGGAGGACACTGCTACACTGCGTCACCTCTCTTCATCTTTCACCCTCTTCCTCCCTCACACCCTTCTCCTCCCCTTCCTCCCTCACACCTTCCTCCCTCACACCTTCCTCACACCCTCCCTCCCTCACACCCTCCTCCCTCCTCCCTCCACACCCCTCCTCCCTCACACCTCCTCCCTCCCCTCACCACCTCCTCCACCCTCCTCCCTCACCTTCACCCCCTCCCTCACCACCTCCCTCCTCCCCACCCACCCTCCTCCCCTCCTCCCCCACACCCCTCCTCCCTCCCCTCCTCCCTCACACCTCCTCCCTCCTCACACCTTCCTCCCCTCACACCCCCCTCCTCCCTCACCCCTTCCTCCCTCCCACCCTCCTCCCCCACACCCCCCTTCCCTCCCCTCACACCTTCCTCCCTCCTCCCTCCCTCACACCTCTCCCTCCTCACACCCTCCCCACACCCCTCCTCCCCTCCCCACACCTCCCTCCCTCCCTCACACCCTCCCCTCCCTCACACCCCCTCCCTCACACCCTCCCTCCCTCACACCCTCCCCTCACACCCTCCTCCCTCACACCCTACCTCTCCTCCTCCTCCCCTCCCTCACCCCTCCCTCACACCCTCCCCTCCCCTCCTTCCCTCCCTCCCTCCCTCACACCTCCCCTCCTCCTTCACACCCTCCTCCCCCTTTCCCTCACACCTCCCCTCCCTCCTCCTCCCCTCACACCCTCCCTCCCTCACCCTCTCCCCTCACACCCTCCCTCTCCCTCACACCTCCTCCTCTCCCTCCTCCCCCCTCCCCCTCCTCCTCCCTCACACCTTCCTCCCTCTCACACCCTCCTCCCTCACACCTTCCTCCCTCACACCCTCCTCCCTCACACCTTCCTCCCTCACACCCTCCTCCCTCACACCCTCCTCCCTCAACGTCCTCCAAGTGTGGGTAAAAGTTTGGATCACCTCAAGATTAGACACGCTAGCATATTTTACCTCTAGATTAATTACCCTAATATTACTTGAGGAGTTAGGTCAGGTTAGGTTAGCTGAGGTTAGGTTAGGTTTGAGTTAGGACACACACAAAGACACACACACACACATATACACACCCCACCACATAACCCCCACACCGACCAACAGCATGTCATTGGGGGGAGGGGGGGGGTGATGGGGCAGGCTCTCTTAGGTGGGGGGGGAGGGGGAGGGACAATCTTCATTCCGGCGGTACTAATTAACACAACACAACACAACACAACGTAACGCAATGTAACACAACACAACACAACGTAACACAACACAACATAACCTCACTGTATACCACTAACACCGAGGCAACTGGCGCTATTTTTAAATGAACAGGGTAGTGAGTCAAGAGTGAGTCAAGAATGAGTTAAGAGTGAGTCAAGAGTGAGTTAAGAGTGAGTCAAGAGTGAGTTAAGAGTGAGTCAAGAGTGAGTGTAGTGAGTCAAGAGTGAGTGTAGTGAGACAAGTGAGTGTAGTGAGTCAAGTGAGCGAAGTGAATCAAGTGAGTCAAGTGAGTGTAGTGAGTCAAGTGAGCGAAGTGAATCAAGTGAGTCAAGTAAGTGAAGTGAGTCAAGTGAGTCAAGTGAGTGTAGTGAGTCAAGTGTTCAGGCAAAACTTGTAAATCACGTTGGAAATGAGGTTGAAATTCCAGTGTGTGTGTGTGTGAGTGTGTGTGTGTGTGTGTGTGTGTGTGTGTGTGTGTGTGTGTGATGCTCACCGCCTCTACTAATGTTTACTGTTATGGTCTCCCAGCGGTGGCGTCCCTCAGTCAGTCAGTCAGTCAGTCAGTCAATCAGTCAGTCAGTCAGTCAGAAGTATTAATTTACAAACCTTTAAGAATGTTTTTGCTTCTTATTTGGCTCCCGGATAAATACACACACAGACATGACAGGAGGAGGAGGAGGATTTTAGTGTTACTTTACTACTCTCGTCACACACACACACACACACACACACACACACACACACACACACACACACACACACACACACACACACACACACACACACACACACACACACACACACACACACACACCCTAATTCTACCCTTCAACCTTACTCTCAAAGTTTTCCTCTTCCCCTCTTCTCCTTTTCCCCTCGGCTCCTCTTCCCCTCTTCATCACCTTTTTTTTCTTTCCTCCTCCTCCCTCGTACATAAGACGAGGGTATGTTGAGATAAGACCCGGGTTGTGACACATACATATATATATAGATGAGAGGTTGTGAAGTGTACTCATACATACTGTATATGGATGACCTTACCCTCCCCTCATTGTCCTCAGTTTCATGAGTCGAGAGTTGTCGGGATACCGGAGTAATATTTTCTATACAATTATTTTACTTCTCTTCTCTACAAAGTTAGAATCACTATCAATATTATTATTTTTTTATTTATCTAACTAATCACCGTAATTTTTACTAATTTTATTGGCCTCATTTATTTAACGATCTAGCACTTTATTGGCATAATTCTTAAATTTGAACAAACTCGTCTATCCGTAATTTTAGTAGGCCAAGGCGCCATTTATTATTAATCTATCTAATTTACAACCCTAATTATTAATTCTGAGCATGACAGCATTCTTAATAATCTATTTAACAAGCTCATTTGCTTGTAATAATATCTATAAATTAATCTGCTTACAGGATAACGGGAGCGGCCCACACACACACACACACACACACACACACACACACACACACACACACACACACACACACTGAGGCAGGAGCGCACACACACACACACACACACACACACACACACACACACACACACACACACACACACACACACAGTCACACCACACACAGTCACACTGAGGCAGGGAGCCACCCACACAAACACTGAGGCAGGGAGCTGCCCACACAAACACCTGAGGCAGGGAGCTGAAAACACTGAGGCAGGGCGCCCACACAAACACTGGAGGCAGGGAGCTGCCACACAAACACTGGAGGCAGGGAGCCGCCCACACAACACTGAGGCAGGGACACAAACACTGAGGCAGGAGCTGCCCACACAAACACTGAGGGCAGGGAGCCCCACACAAACACTGCCCACACAAACACTGAGCGCTGAGGGGAGCCGCCCACACAAACACTGAGCGTTTACATAAACACTGAGGCAGCCGCCCACACAAACAGAGGCAGGAGCCGCCCACACAAACACTGGAGGCAGGGAGCCGCCCACACAAACACTGAGGCAGGAGCGCCCACACAAACACTGGAGGCAGGGAGCCGCCCACACCGCCCACCACAAACACTGGGAGGCAGGAGCCGCCCACAAACACTGAGGCAGGGAGCCGCCCACACAAACACTGAGGCAGGGAGCTGCCCACACAAACACTGCCCACACAAACACTGAGGCAGGGAGCTGCCCACACCACCACACAAACACTAGGAGCTGCCCACAAACACTGAGGCAGGGAGCCGCCCCACAAACACTCACACAAACACTGGAGGCAGGGAGCCGCCCACACAAACACTGGGGGCAGGGAGCTGCCACACAAACACTGAGGCAGGAGCCCACACAAATGCCACACAAACACTGGAGGCAGGGAGCTGCCCACACAAACACTTACACAAACACTGGAGGCAGGAGCTCCACACAAACACTGAGGCAGGGAGCCGCCCACACAAACACCTCGAGGCAGGAGCCGCCCACAAACACTGAGGCAGGGAGCCGCCCACACAAACACTGGAGGCAGGAGCTGCCCACACAAACACTGAGGCAGGAGCCGCCCACACAAACACTGAGGCAGGAGACTGCGCCCACACAAACACTGGAGGCAGGGAGCCGCCCACACAAACACTGAGGCAGGGAGCCGCCCACACAAACACTGGACACACAAACACTGAGGCAGGGAGCCGCCCACACAAACACTGAGGCAGGGAGCCGCCCACACAAACACTGAGGCAGGGAGCCGCCCACACAAACACTGAGGCAGGGAGCCGCCCACACAAACACTGAGGCAGGGAGCCGCCCACACACTAAGCCCTCAACAAGGTTTACCCAAAACTTGACAACATAACTGACAGTCAATTAAAAAAAGCATTATCGCCCCTCGTCCCTCCGGAAGCAGGTGGTGACAGCGGCTCTCACCTACTCTAAGTCATATCTGGGCTGACCCGGGACGTGAATTTAGATAAAAGGTTGTTGAATGGCAGGCATTAACGAAAGCTTTTGTTTACTTTTACCACTACGCTCACTCACTGCGTCAAGGAAGCCTGTCTAATAGCCCTGAGCTTCCATTCAAAAAGCTTCGTGAACTGAACATTTCTCGTAACTTATTTTCGATTCCCAAAGTTCGTTCCATGTTTATTCCTCCTCAGTTTCAGATATACAACAGCACCTAACTTATTGCCCAAAAAAATATATATATAGATACAAAATCAAAAACAACTTCCAAAAATATTATCATGATTTACTCTTAACTCGATACGTTTATTTAACATTTGGTCAAATTAACATACAAAGTCTTTCCCAATTTTATCTACGTTCACTATCTCTAAACTGGTGGTGCTTCAGTGACCGTATCTAGTTAAGGTAGACTCAGTGTAATGCTTTAAATATATTTGGCTTTTATCTGTGTCTGTCTGTGTGTGTGTGTGAGAGAGAGAAGGAGGGGGGGGTCAGCAGACGAGGCAATAGCGGAGGGACAGATGGGAGGCAGTAGAGGAGGGGGGAGACGGGAGGCAGTAGAGGAGAGGGGGAGACGGGAGGCAGTAGAGGAGGGGGAGACGGAGGGGGAGACGGAGGCAGGAGACGGGAGGGGACTGAGGGAGGGCACCACCACCTCCTACACACATATCATATCACACGCCCACTTTACCTCACCTCCTGCCCCGTCTGAGTCCCTGGCTGTAATCTTCTACCACCAACCAATACAACAACTACCACTTTATTTCACAACAAAAGCATCATCATCATCATCACCATCATCATCATCATCATCATCTACCATCACCAATAAACAAAAACAATCACCATTATCAACAACAACCACCATCACCAATCAACCTCCACTATCACAAACCAATACCAACCACTACCACAACTACCAATCTGACCACCAACCTATCCTCACCACCACCAACAACCTTATCCTCCCCGACCACCAACCTTATCCTCCTCACCACCAACCTATCCTCCCGACCACCAACCTATCCTCACCTCACCCACCAACCTTTCCTCACCTGACCACCAACCTATCCTCCTCACCACCAACCTTATCCTCACCGACCACCAACCTTATCTCCCCGACCACCAACCTATCCTCACCTCGACCACCAACCTATCCTCCCTGACCAACCCATCCTCACCTGACCGCCAACCTTATCCTCACCCGACCGCCAACCTTATCCCTCACCGACAAAACCTTATCCTCCCTGACCACCAACCTTATCCTCCCCGACCACCGAACCTTATCCTCCCCGACCACCGACCTTATCCTCACTGATCACCAACCTTATCCTCACTGATCACTACCTTATCCTCCCTCGACCACCACCTTATCCTCACCTGACCACCAACCTTATCCTCCCCACCCACACCTTATCTCCCCGACCACCAACCTTATCCTCACCCGATCGCCTTACCCCCGACCACTGACCTTATCCTCCTGACCACCAACCTTATCCTCCCCGACCACCAACCTTATCCTCCTCCGACCACTAACCTTCCCTCCTCTCCCGACCACCAACCTTATCCTCCCTGACCACCAACCTTATCCTTCCCCGACCACCAACCTAAGCAGCAGCTCTCCATCCTCCTTGAGACGACCATAGCAACCCCAACAGCAGCAAGAAACCATCAAAAGGGGTAAATAATAATAAAGAGGTATAGCACAATAAAGGGGGAAGAGAGAAAAACAAGAGAAAAAACAACAACAATAGAGGGAGAACAAGAGGATAAAACAATAAAGAAGGGAGAAGAAGAATAACAAGAGGTGACACAACATCATCAACAACAACAACAAGAGGGGGGGGAGGAGGAGGAGGAGGAATAATAGAGAACAACTGTAAAAGGCCAAGAGTGGTATAAGTTGAGGAGCTGTGAAGGTGGTAGTAGTATTGCTTAAGTGGTGGTGGTGGTTGTCAAGGGGTGATGTGGTTGTTAAGTGGTGGTGATGTGGTTGTTAAGTGGTGGTGATGGTGGTGGTTAAGTGATGGTGGTGGTTAAGTGATGGTAAAGTGGTGGTATGGTTGTTGGGTAGAAAATATGTGGCGTTCAGGTCTCAATTGATGCAGGTTGAGTGGTGGAGTGAAGTCAGCATAGGTAGGTGGGTATAGATAGGTAGTCCCTGCTTGGTGAGAGACTATTTGTGGCTATTATAACGGGTCCTATTATCAGGCTCATAGTGTGTGTGTGTGTGTGTGTGTAATAATAATAATAATAATAATTAACGGTTTATTGAAAGAGCTTGGCAGCCAGAAGGCTGAAAATATACAGTTACATATTTGGGGAATGGGTTTCGAATTACAAATAATATACAAGTAACATAAGTGATATAACAAGATATATAATATCTAGATGGGGGAAAGCTCAAACTACAGTTCATTTCAACATAGTGACAGTGCAAGAAGTAGTATTTACTGGGAGTGAATACACTGGTTTATTACAGTTATTGATAATTTTACAATGGTTGGGACTGGGCTGTTCTTATAGCGATCAGTTCGTGCACGTATGGGCTGGATGTGGTTGTGGTGTCGAACAGCAATTCTCGGACAAGGGATCTCAGGTGGTAGTAGGAGCCGGTGTCGAGGATGGTGCAGAAGCTTCTTCCCAAATTTGCAGATGAGGTCGTGGTGATGGTCAGTGTGCGTGTGTGTGTGTGTGTAATGTTTAATGCATGTAATGACGTCCATCCTGTGATACGAATCTATTTAATATATACAAAGACGTTTATCCTGTTAACGGAAAGAGAAAGTGTGTTTTTTTTTTTACCCCAAGCACAAACAACCGACCGTCCTGTGAAAAAAAAGAGTGTTCTATTTCCAAGAAGGCCGCCGAGGGAGCTAATTCACATAAATATATTCATGTATGCAGGGTAAGTTACAGCCTTCAGTACGCCCCTCTCTCACTCGCATGTAAACAGTAATATCGTTCACATCCTGGCCTCGGGACTACCTCCTCCACGCCCAATTTACGACACGGAAAAAAATAAAATAAATAAATAAATAATATATATATATATATATATATATATATATATATATATATATATATATATATATATATATATATATATATATATATATATATATATATATATATAATATCCGAAAAGTTTCCAAAAGGGAGATGTGGAAATTCACTCTGGCAAGAAATCAGGAGTTTCTGGTTACGTAAAAATATGAGAGAAAGACTATCGATATTTTCTTTCATTCAGTAAATATTATTATCATTACAAAGTATTATCATTACAGAGCATTATAAACAGAATTCGTACCGGTATAATTTAAAAGGCTATTAACGTTATTATTATTAATTAAAGGGTATAATATTATTATTGGAAGAGGGGAAGGGGGAGGGACTTATTTTGTTACATCAGTGAGTGAGAGATAATGAAGATGTGGGGAGGAGGCAGTGACGTCACCCAGCCCGGCCCACCTGCTGAAGGAGACGTTCACGGCGACTGATGGCCGAGTAAAGCCCTTCCCCAGCGGTAACACACACACACACACACACACACACACACACACACACACACACACACACACACACACACACACACACACACACACCTTTTCAAAACCGTTTATTATTATTAACATATACACACACACACACACACACACACACACACACACACACACACACACACACACACACACACACACACACACACACACACACACACACACACACACACACACACACACACACACACACACACACACACACTTTTCAATAAACCGTTTATTATTATTATTATTATTACACACACACACAGTGTATTCACTCCCAGTAAATCCTACTTTTCACTGTCACCATGTTGAAATGCATCTAGATATTATATATCTTATTTGTATCACTTATGTTACTTGGATATTATTTGTAAATCGAAACCCATTCCCCAAATATGTAACTGTATATTTTCAGCCTTCTGACTGCTAGGCTCTTTCAATAAACCGTTAATTATTATTATTATTATTTTACACACCACGTACAGTATATATTTTAGTATGTCGGTCTTCAGGAAAAATATTAAGTAAAACAAGAGAGAGAGTTATGTCCTTCCTTCTTCACCAGCACGTCCACACGTCCCTTCCACCCTGCATATCTCGACCCTCCACACCAACACGTCCCTCACACTCTATCAAGACCTAAAATATCGAGGAAGAATTTCGGTGAGATAAAAAAAAAGTAAAAGACACGAGGGAGAAGAGGAGAGAGAGAGAGAGAGAGAGAGAGAGAGAGAGAGAGAGAGAGAGAGAGAGAGAGAGAGAGGAGAGGGAGGGGAGGAAGGAAGGGGAAGAGACAAGTAGGGAGGGGGTGGGAAGAGGGAGGAAAGGAGGCAAGGAGGGAGTCGAGGAAGGAGAGAGGCAAGGAGGCAGGGAGGAGGCAAGGAGGCGAGGAGGGAAAGAGGCAGCGAGGCAGGGAGAGAGGCAAGGGGGCAGGGAGGGAGGGAGGCAGTCGAGGAGGGAGAGAGGCAAGGAGACGAGGAGGGAGAGAGGCAGAGGCAGGAGAGAGCAAGGGAGGCAGGGAGGGAGAGAGGGAGGCACAGTAAGTCAAATATGAAAACTTGGGAGCCGATATACACACAACCTCCGTGACGGTGATCATGGGCCCAGTAAACGAGGCTGATAATGGTGGTAGCTGGGTGGTGGTGGTGGCTGTGGTGGTGACTGGGTGGTGGTTGGGTGGTGGTAGCTGGGTGGTGGTAGCTGGGTGGTGGTGGTTGGGTGGTGGTGGTTGGGTGGTGGTGACTATGCGGGAAGGTAAGTGGTGATGGTAGATGGGTGGGTAGGTTAGTGGTGGCGGTGGTAGCTGGGTTGTGATAGTGGTGAGGAAAGCAGTGGTGGTAGTGGCAATAGTGGTAGTGGTGGTGGTGAGGGTAGGATTGGAGAGGTATTGATATTGAAACAGTTTATTTAACCAGAAGAACACAGATACAGAGTGGATAATAATAACAATATTAACATGGCTGAGCCAGTTGAGAACCTGAGCTCTCTTTTAGGCACCTGATATATACTATACATTTATCTCAAGGAAGTATTATGTAACATTTAGTATCATCTGGAATAGTACAATAGCATGGTAGTAATAAGAACATATTAATACTTAGACAATAGATATTTTTAAGAGATGAGGTGGTGGCGACGGTGGGGAGGTTGGTGATGGGGAGGAGGTTGGTGATGGAGGTGGGGGAGGTTGGTGATGGTGGGGAGGTTGGTGATGGGAGGAGGTTGGTGATGGGGGGGGGTATGGGGAGGATGTTGATGGTGGGGAGGTTGGTGATGGGGAGGAGGTTGGTGATGGGGAGGTTGGTGATGGGAGGAGGTTGAGATGGTGGGGAGGTGGTGATGGGGAGGTTGGTGATGGTGGGAGGTTGGTGATGGGGGAGGTTGGTGATGGTGGGGGAGGTTGGTGATGGGGGAGGTTGGTGATGGTGGTGGGGAGGAGGTTGGTGATGGTGGGGAGGTTGGTGATGGTGGGGGAGGTTGGTGATGGGGAGGAGGTTGGTGATGGGGAGGAGGTTGGTGATGGGGAGGAGGTTGGTGATGGGAGAGTTGGTGATGGAGTGAGGCCAGGATGGTGGGGGAGGTTGGTGATGCAGGGGAGGGGTTAAGATGGTGGGAGGTTGATGATGGGTGGAGGTTGGTGACAGGGGGAGGTTGGTGATGGGGGATATGCTTGGTGATGGTGGGGAGGTTGGGATGGTGGGGGAGGTTGGTGATGGGAGGAGGTTGGTGATGGTGAGGCTTGGTGGATGGGGAGGAGGTTGGTGATGGTGGGGAGGTTATGATGGTGGGAGGTTCGTGATGGGTGGGAGGCTGGTGATGGGGAGGAGGTTGTGATGGTGGGGGGAGGTTGCAGAGGGAGGAGGCTGGGCATGGGTGTGGAGGTTGGAGAGGAGGAGGTTGGTGGATGGTGGGAGGTTGGTGATGGTGGGGAGGTTGGTGATGGGGATGGAGGTTGGTGGATGGGGAGGAGGTTGGTGATGGGGAGGTTGGTGATGGGGGAGGAGGCTATGACAGGGAGGTTGGAGATGGGAGGAGGTTGGTGATGGTGGGGAGGTTGGTGACGGTAGGGAGGTTGGTGATGGTGGGGAGGCTGGTAATGTGGGAGGAGGTTGGTGATGGTGGGAGGTTGGTGGATGGGGGAGGAGGTTGGAAGATGGGGAGGAGGCTGGTGATGGGGAGGAGGTTATGATAGTGGAGGCAAGATTTCTGTGGGGAGGATGTTGGAAGGTTACAAAGGACTGGTGAAAAGGGGGAGAGGATGGTGGGAAGGGAGAGAGAGATGGCAGTGGTGAAAGAAAGGTGGAGTAGGAGGGTGAAGGGGATGGAAAAGAAGAGACGAGGATGATTAGAGAAATAGTGGAAGGGAAAAGGAAAGGCTTGGAGAAAAGGTAGTGGAAAGGGAGGAAAAAGCCTTAGAGGGAAGAGAAGGGGGGGAATCTTGGGAGGGAAGGGAGGAGAAGATCTGGAGGAAGGAATGAGGGAGGGTAGAGGGAAGGAATGAGGGAGGGTAGAGAGGAAGGGAGGAATGAGGGAGGGTAGAGGGGAGGAGAGGAGGAATGAGGGAGGGTAGAAGGAAGGTGGGAAGGGAGGAATGAGGGAGGGTAGAGGGGAGGAGAGGAGGAATGAGGGAGGGTAGAAGGAAGAAAGGGAGTTACGGTGAGGCAGCGACCACCATATTGGTCTGGCACAAGCGGCTACAACTTTTATTACATTCCTTCTGTGCCCTCTGTCTCTAAGCCCTCCCTCTCTGTCTCACCCATCCTCCATCACCCTTACATTCCTGCTTTCCTCGCCCTCCATCCTCACCTTCTTGCCACCTCCTCCCTTACCTTTCTATCTCTCACCTTCCTGTCTCCCTCCTCCTTATTTCCTGCCCCCCACCTTCCTGTCTCCTCCCTCCTTATTTCTGCCTCACCCTGTCTCTCCCTCCCTTATTTCCCTGCCCTCACCTTCCTGTCTCCTCCTCCTATTTCCTGCCCTCCTCCCTCATCTTCCTGTCTCCCATCCCTACCTCATTTCCTGCCCTCCCCACTTTCCTGTCTCTCACCTCCCTCACTTCCCAGCCTCCTCCACCATCTCTTGTCAACACGATGCTGCCCTCACGTCTCAATTTTGACCTCAAAGTCCCGAATTTCCTGTTTCTATCTCCTGATCCCAACCTCCCCACCTCCTAACCCTCACACTCCCCCACCTCCCCACACTCCAACCTCCCACACTCCCCCAACCCCTCCCACACCCCCTCCAACTCCCAACCTTTCAGGAGTTACTTTTCCAGTCCCCAAACTTAGCCTTCAATATTTCAGTTACGAATTTCCAGCTTTTCCAGGGCCGACCACCAGGTTATCCAAACACACCTTCATCACCCCAGACACGCCTCCAACACTCCAGACACACACACACCCAACACCCAGACACCCCCACCACAGACAGCCCAACACTCCAGACACCCCAACACACAGACATTGCTTCCAACACCCAGAGACATACCCCAACACACACAGACACGCCTCCAACACTCCAGACATACCTCCCAACACTCCAGACACACCCCCAACACAGACACAGGCCCCCAACACAGACAGGCCCCAACAGACAGGCCCCCAACACAGACACACCCCCCAACACAGACAGGCCCCCCAACACAGACACACCCCCAACACAGACAGGCCCCCAACACAGACAGGCCCCCAACACAGACAGGCCCCAACACAGACACAGGCCCCCAACACAGACACGCCCCAACCACAGACAGGCCCCAACACAGACAGGCCCCTAACACAGACAGGCCCCCACAGACAGGCTCCCCAAATACAGACAGGTGCCCCAACACAGACACACACAGGCTCCCCAACACCCAGACACCCCCCAACACAGACAGGCTCCCCAACACAGACACGCCCCAACACAGACAGGCCCCCAACACAGACACACACTGCACACACAGACAGGCCCCAACACAGACACAGGCCCCCAACACAGACAGGCCCCCAACACAGACACACCCCCAAATACAGACAGTGGCCCCCAACACAGACACAGGCCCCAACAACACAGACACACAGGCCCCCCAACACAGACAGGCCCCAACACAGACAGGCCCCAAACACAGACAGGCCCCAACACAGACACACCCCCAACACAGACAGGCCCCAACACAGACAGGCCCCCAACACCCAGACACACCCCCAACACAGACAGGCCCCAACACAGACACAGGCCCCCAACACAGACAGGTGGCCCCCCAACACGACAGGCCCCCAACACAGACAGGCCTCAACACAGACAGGCCCCAACACTCCAGACACACCCCCAACACACAGACACAGCCCCCAACACAGACAGGCCCCAACACAGACACACACAGGCCCCCCAACACAGACACAGGCCTCAACACACACAGCCAGGCCCCCAACACAGACAGGGCCCCAACACAGACACACAGGCCCCCCCACACACAGACAGGCCCCCAACACAGACAGGCCCCTGTGGCCCCCAACACAGACAGGCCCCAACACAGACACACCCCAACACAGCAGACAGGCCCCAACACAGACACACACACACACAGGCCCCCCAACACAGACAGGCCCCCAACACTCCAGACACACCCCCCAACACAGACAGGCCCCCAACACAGACAGGTCTCCCCAACAGACAGGCTCTAACACAGACAGGCCCCAACACAGACAGGTGTGTGGCCCCCAACACAGACAGGCTCCCCAACACAGAGTGGTGCCCCAACACAGACAGGCCCCCAAACACAGACAGGCCCCCAACACAGACACACACCCCAACACAGACACACCCCCAACACAGACACAGTCTCCAACACAGACAGGCCCCCAACACAGACACACACAGGCCCCTCAGAACACAGCACAGGGCCCCAACACAGACAGGCCCCCAACAACACACAGACAGGCCCCCACAGACAGGCCCCCAACACAGACAGGCCCCCCAACACAGACAGGCTCCCCCCAACACAGACACAGGTGTGGCCCCAACACAGACAGGCCCCAACACAGACACAGGCCCCAACACAGACAGGCTGCCCTCAACACAGACAGGCCCCCAACACACAGACAGTCTCCCCAACACAGACAGGCCCCCCAACATGACAGGAGGCCCCCAACACAGACAGGCCCCAACACAGACACGCCCTTGAACACAGACAGGCCCCAACACAGACAGGCCCCCACACAGACAGGCCCCACACAGACAGGCTCTCAACACAGACAGGCCCCCCAACACAGACAGGAAAGGCCCCCAACACCCAGACACGCCCCCAACACAGACAGGCCCCAACACAGACACAGGCCCCCCAACAGACAGGGCTCCCCCAACACAGACAGGCTCCCCAACACAGACAGGCCCCCAACACAGACAGGCCCCCAACAGACACAGGCCCCAACACACAGACAGGCCTCTAACACAGACACACAGGCCCCAACACAGACACAGGGCCTCAACACAGACAGGCCCCCAACAACACAGACACAGGCCCCCAACACAGACAGGCCCCCAACACACAGACACAGGCCCCCCCAACACAGACAGGCCCCCAACATGACACAGGCCCCCACAGACAGGCCCCCAACACAGAGCCAGGCCCCCAACAGACACAGGCCCCAACACAGACAGGCCCCAACACAGACAGGCCCCAACACAGACAGGCCCCAACACAGACAGGCCCCCAACACAGACACAGGCCCCCAACACAGACAGGCCCCCAACACAGACAGGCCCCAACACAGACACACAGGCCCCAACACAGACAGGGCCCCCCAACACAGACAGGCCCCAACACAGACACAGGCCCCCAACACAAGACAGGCCCCCAACACATTGGTGGCCCCCAACACAGGCCCCCAACACAGACACAGGCCCCCAACACAGACACAGGCTCCCCCCAACACACAGAGACACATCGCTCCCCAACACAGACAGGCCCCCAACACAGACACAGGCCCCCAACACAGATGACACAGGCCCCCACACAGACAGGCCCCCAACACAGACAGGCCCCCACAGACAGGCCCCAACACAGACACAGGCCCCCCAACACAGACAGGCCCCCACACAGACAGCCCCAACAGACACAGGCCCCAACACAGACACAGGCCCCCACACAGACAGGGCCCCCAAACAGGACAGGCCCCCACACAGACAGGCCCCAACACAGACAGGCCCCCAACACAGACAGGCCCCACACAGACAGGGCCCCAACACAGACAGGCCCCCCCAACACAGACAGGGCCCCAACACAGACAGGCCCCCAACACAGACACAGCCCCCAACACAGACAGGTCCCCCCAACAGACAGGCCCCCCAACACAGACAGGCCCCCAACACAGACAGGCTCCCCAACACAGACAGGCCTCAACACAGACAGGCTCCCCAACACAGACACAGGTTCCCCAACACAGACAGGCCCCCAACACAGACAGGCCCCCACACAGACAGCCCCCAACACAGACAGGCCCCACACACGCAGACAGCCCAACACAGACACAGGCCCCCAACACAGACAGGCCCCCAACACAGACAGGCCCCCAACACAGACAGGCCCCAACACAGACAGGCCCCAACAGACAGGTGGCCCCAACACAGACAGGCCCCCAAAATACAGACAGGCCCCCAACACAGACACACACACACCCCCAACAGACAGGCCCCCAACACAGACAGGCCCCAACACAGACAGGCCCCCAACACAGACAGGTGGGCCCCCCTGAACATGACACAGGCCCCCACACAGACAGTAACCCCCACACAGACAGGGCCCCAACACAGACAGGCCTTCAACACAGACAGTCTCCAACACAGACACACACACAGGCTCCCCCAACACAGACACAGGCCCCCAACACAGACAGGCCCCCACACAGACACACCCCTCCCCACACAGACACAGGCCCCAACACAGACAGGCCCCCAACACAGACACAGGCAAGGCCCCAACACAGACAGAAGCCCCAACACAGACAGGCCCCCAACAGACAGGCCCCCAACACAGACAGGCCCCAACACACAGCCCCACACAGACAGTGTGCCCCCCAACACAGACAGGGCCCCAACACAGACAGGCCCCCAACACAGACACAGGCCCCCCAACACAGACAGGGCTCCCCAACACAGACAGGCCCCCAACATTGACAGGCTCCCCAACACAGACAGGGCCCTGACAGGCCCCCAACACAGACACACACACCCCAACACAGACAGGCCCCCAACACAGACACAGGCCCCAACACAGACAGGCCCCCAACACAGACAGGCCCCAACACACAGACAGGCCCCCAACACAGACAGGCCCCCAACACAGACAGGTGTCTCAACACAGACATGGTGGCCCCCCACAGACAGGTCTCAACACAGACAGGCCCCCCAACACAGACAGTGGCCCCAACACAGACAGGGCCCCAACACAGACAGGCCCCCAACACAGACAGGGCCCCACACAGACAGGCCCCCAACACAGACAGCCCCCAACACAGACAGGCCCCCAACACAGACACACACAGGCCCCCACACAGACAGGCCCCAACACAGACAGGCCCCCAACACAGACAAAGGCCCCCCAACACAGACACAGGCCCCCAACACAGACAGGCTCCCACAGACAGGCCCCAACACAGACAGGCCTCAACACATGACACAGGCCCCCAAACACAGACACAGGCCCCCAACACAGAGACAGGCCCCCCAACACAGACACAGGGCCCCAACACAGGACACACCCCCAACGACACAGGCCTCAACACAGACACAGGCTCCCCACC
Organism: Homarus americanus; assembly: GCF_018991925.1. Classification (NCBI taxonomy): domain Eukaryota; kingdom Metazoa; phylum Arthropoda; class Malacostraca; order Decapoda; family Nephropidae; genus Homarus; species Homarus americanus. The sequence continues at coordinate 5,781,481 of NW_024722227.1, forward strand.
CACAGACACAGGCCCCCAACACAGACAGGGCTCCCCAACACAGACAGGCCCCCCAACACACAGACAGGCCCCCAACACAGACAGGCCCCAACACACAGAGCCACAGGCCCCAACACAGACACACCCCAACACAGACAGGCCCCAACACAGACAGGCCCCCAACACAGACAGGCCCCCACACAGACAGGCCCCAACACAGACAGGCCCCCTAACACAGACAGGGGCCCCAAATACAGACAGGGTCCCAACACAGAGCAGGCCCCAAACACAGACAGGCCCCCACACAGACACAGGCCCCCCACACAGGCCCCACTGAAGGAGCAGGCCCCCACACAGACACAGGCCCCCACAGACAGGCCCCAGCAACACAGACAGGCCCCCAACACAGACACACACCCCAACACACAGACACACCCCAACACAGGACAGGCCCCCAACACAGACACACACCCCCCACACAGACAGGCCCCAACACAGACACACACACACACACCCCAACACAGACAGGCCCCAACACAGACAGCCCCACACAGACAGGCCCCCACACAGACAGCCCCAACACAGACAGCCCCCCAACACAGACAGAGCAGGCCCCTACACAGACAGGCCAAGGCCCCACACAGACAGCCCCCAACACAGACAGCGCCCCCAACACAGACACAGGCCCCCAACACAGACAGCTCCCCAACACAGACAGGCCCCTGTGTAAAGCAGCGGGCGGGCGACGGATCCTAACACACCAACGACAGATACCACAATAACAACTTCTTCGCCCCCAACATTTTTGTTTTCTTCTTCAGAGCGACAACAGTGCGACCAGTTTCTAAAACCCAAGTGTTGAGGTGGCTACACTATGTATGAACAGCGAGTAGGGACAAAGTGGCGGTGATTTGAAAGTTCGCAAAGTGTTCACCAGGTGTTATGTGATGACCGGGCTTGGCCTAGTGGCGTGGGTAGTTTTTTTTTAAGTAACCCATTCCTACCGCCCCTGCCCGCCTTCCCTCTTTCCTCCCTCCTCATCCACTACACTGTTCCTACTACCAGTGGGCGGATGCACATGAACCGCAACAATTTTCAGCCCAGATGGATTTTCGAACAAAGTTTGACCAAAAAAAAGAAAAAGATTATAATGAAGTTTTGATTGAAGCGCTGATGACTGTGAATGAATATTAACAAAGTTTTAATGGAGTCTTGCAATATGTTAAGCTGCTGCCGACACAACAACCATGCAGACAGATAATGAACTTTTACTGTTTATTGTGGAACTAAGGAGAAGGGCCTACACCTCGCCCGCCAGAATACGATCCTTCAGGTGATTTACGGCCCAGCCTCCAATCACAGGGAGGCAAATGCACCCAACTAACCAACCTGAAGTTCCATTTCAACCAGGAATCGAACCCAGGATCTCTCAATTAAGGTTCGAGTCTGAATCACAACGCCTCGGAACATTCACACATAAATATTTAAATCCTAACCTTTACATAGGAACATGCATATAATTATGTGTGAGTACATACATAATTACATAAACATACACACATGCATATTAGATGTTCATAAATGCATTAATACGTGAATAAGGGAGTAAATGAACACCAGTCTAACATTTACCTCAAAACCCAGACACACAATTTGTTACCTGGTGACCCACAACCACGGCTGCCACTGTGTTGTGGTGGTGTTGGTAGTGGTAGTAGTGGTGATGTTGGAGACGGTGGTGGTGATGTTGGAGACGGTGGTGGTGATGTTGGTGACGGTGGTGGTGGTAGCGGAGGGTGTAATAATCAATCTACTATAGCTTTTAAAAGACGATTTAGAGGAACTTTTAATGGAAGTTTGAAGAACATGTTTTAGCAGGTAACATGCAGGGTGTTTATAAAGTCCCTTCCTCTCTCAGTGAAATAACGGGTAACTGTGTTAAATTCAATTATAAAACGATAAAGGAATACATTTATTGAATACTAATGAGTAATTAACAGATCCTGTTCTTTAGTATTTATTCAACAATTGTGTATTGTGTTGTCTGTAGGACCTGGCTTATGAAATTTTCTTTGAAACTTCTCTATAATTTATTTGAATTTCTTTCCTCCTATACACAGTGTTACCCCCAGCACACGGTCATGCACAGTCATCTTCATGGAGTTCTACAATGAACATCAATACAAACAGTTATTTCACTTAAATAGATGGGGACCATATAAACAACCTGTACGTGTATATATATTATTTTCTTTAGGGGAAGTATTAGTTGGGGTAAAGGGATCTCTCTAGCCTAAAAATAAAATCCAAGGCAAAAAAGTTATTCGCAGCACACACACACACACACACCTCTGACAAATAACTTCAGCTGGACCTCGGTCTTCCCCTCACGACCTCCCTAACAAACACAACCATACCTCATCCCCCACTTTCCCCATCCACACCTGCCGTCACCTTCCTCATCCATACCATCTCCCCTCACTCCTCCCTTACCCACACCAGCAGCCCTCACAGCCCAACACGCACCAACAAACACATAGCACCTCCCCCTGCAGGACGGGAAACATTTTTTTTTTTAAACTGGGAGCTGTAGTTTTCCCCTCCACCACCTTGACTCTCATCTCAACACCTGTTTTTGTTATTTACACCTTAACACCTGTTGTTGTTATTTACACCTTAACACCTGTAATTGTTATTTACACCTTAACACCTGTTGTTAGTCACACTTCAACACCTGTTACTGTTCACTAATGCCACACGACACCACACCACATCGGGCGTCACTTTACACATTACTCCACTGTGTAAATGTGGGGCTGTGGGAGATGTGTATATGCAGATGTTCTGGCTGAGTTACACACACACACACACACATGTACACAAGGACACGTACATCAAAAAACGTACACAGGCGAGAGAGAGAGAGAGAGAGAGAGAGAGAGAGAGAGAGAGAGAGAGAGAGAGAGAGAGAGAGAGAGAGAGAGAGAGAGAGAGAGAGAGAGAGTGTACACAAGGACACGTACATCAAAAAACGTACACAGAGAGAGAGAGGGAGAGGTGTGTGTGTGTAAAAGGAGGTGTATAGTTCTTTTGGTGAGTGTCTGTTTGTGGTGTCTCGTGTCCTGAAACAAGGAGGGGAGAATTTGTGGTTGAAATTCTTCCTTTACAGTGTACTAAAGTTGTTGACAATATCCTTGGGGGAGGTGGTGGGGGAGAGGGGGGAGAGGTGGGAGTGGGGGTTAGGGAGGGGGGTTAGGGGGAGGGGGAGGTGGTGGGGGGAAGAGGGGAGGGGGGTTAGGGGAGTGGGGGTTAGAGAGGGAGGTGGTGGGGAAGAGGTGGGGGAGGAGGTGGTGGAGAAGAGGTGGGAGTGGTAGGTGCCGAGGGAGGGCTGAGGAGTGAGGGTTAAAGAATGGAGGTGAGATGAGTGAGGAGGGTATTTATTTATGTCTCAGGTTTAGGGTTCAAAGTTACCATGACACCGATTCACACACACACACACACACACACACACACACACACACACACACACACACACACACACACACAAAGGTTCTAATAAACAGAATCGTGCCAACATTGAACGTCTGATATGAACCCCTTAACTGAACCTAATGCAACTTTGAAGCCATAATATGAAACCCTAAACTGACTCCAGAGCAACACTGAACCCCTGATATGATTCCCCTAACAAAACCTGACCCAACAACAACATTTAAACCCTGATAATTATGAACCCTTTAACTGACTCTGTTGCCATCAGCTGTCATAACTCGCGTGTATATTTGATTTTACATGACAAATCCTTCTTCACTCCATACATCAACTAACACAAGGGGAGGCTCAGTGAACAGGCTACTTGACTCATCCATCACAACGCTATTCATTAACATTAAAATATATATATAAATGACACAGGTACAGACAGAGGTGCTTCATGACACAGTTAGAGGTGCTTCATGACACAGTTAGAGGTGCTTCGTGACACAGTTAGAAGTGCTTCAGACACAGTTAGAGGTGCTTCATGACACAGTTAGAGGTGCTTCATGACCCAGGTACAGACAGAGGTGCATCATGACACAGGTACAGAGAGAGGGTGCTGGCCTAGAAACAACCTCTGGACGCCACGGGTCAAGTGAGGTAGACGGGCGGGCAAATATACCAAGAACCACCAATTAAGAAAGACAACACCACTACGTCTTGGGTCTTGCGGGCTCTAGACGTTCTCCACCCCCAACCAACGCTCTCCCTGTCCCACCAACGCTCTCCCTGTCCCACCAACGCTCTCTCAGCCTCACCCACGCTCTCCCACGGTTTCCCAGCCTCACCCACGCCTCCTGTCCCACCAACGCTCTCCTCACCACGTTCCCAGCCTCCGTAGCCTCACCCACGCTCTCCCTGTCCCACCAACGCTCTCTCAGCCTCACCCACGCTCTCCCAGCCTCACCCACGGTTTCCCAGCCTCACCCACGCTCTCCCAGCCTCACCCACGCTCTCTCATCCTCACCCACGTTCTCCCAGCCTCACCCACGATCTCCCAGCCTCACCCACGCTTTCTCATCCTCACCCACGTTCTCCCAGCCTCACCCACGCTCTCCCAGCCTCACCCACGCTCTCTCAGCCTCACCCATGCTCTCTCATCCTCACCCTTGCTTTCCCAGAGAGAGAGAGAGAGAGAGAGAGATTGAAGGCTGGTCATTTACATGTGTGTGTAGTTTCAACCACTGAGACTGACGGCTTCAAGGGGAGAATACCAAGGGGCGTGGTCACAGTACTCTCGACAATAGGAGACTTACAGTATATTCCCAGCTTATTTCACCTGAAGATTTTCACCCCAGCTTATTTCACCTAAAGATTTCCGCCAAAGCTTATTCACCTGGACTCACTTATATCACCCGAAGATTAACCGCCCTAAAGGTACCTGAGGGTTCGGCTTGGTTAGGTTAGGTTAGGTTAGGTTAGCTCACACGTCAAGGTCAGGAACTAGGTAGGTTACTAAGCTGCCTACCATAAAAGCAGGCACCACTATTGACAAAAGAGGTGAGCAAGCGAATGTTCGTCTGGCGTAGCTTTTATAGATGTGTCACTGAGGGAAAGGAGGGGATACGCCTGACGCTGCTGAGTGACTGCTCGTGCTGGCATGATCTGGGATGACTGCCAGGCGACGCACGTGTGGGTGGCACGGCCAGACACGTCCCTCACTTACTCTGGTCTTATGAAACAGCTGCTGCCAGACGCTCCCCCTTCTGATGTCATCCTTGTCTAGGACACCTCCAACACCCAACAGACGTACGACCATCACACGACAGACGTACGACCATCACACGACAGACGTACGACCATCACACGACAGACGTACGACCATCACACGACAGACGTACGACCAGCACACGACAGACGTACGACCAGCACACGGCAGACGTACGACCAGCACACGGCAACGATAGGAACACACAATATGATTTTAAGATTATTTACCAATCTCGCAAGATCCAGACAGATTAAGGTACAGTAGCTCAGTTAGAGACCAAAGTTAGTAAAGAACTTATGAATTATTCCGATACGTCGTCCACACACACACACACACACACACACACACACACACACACACACACACACACCAGGGCCCCCATACTGCTGGCAATCACAAAGCCAGGAGATGAAGAAGTGGTTTTTAAGCCAGTCAAGCCAAGCCATTAGCCAGCAAACCAGTCAGCCAGTCAGCCAATCAGTCCACTACTAACACCCTCGGCTTAACTATAAGTGGCGGCGGCGTACTGTTGGTGCTTCATCCTGGTAATGACTCACTGCCCGGCTCAACCTCTTCCACCACTCCTGCCACGAGCGATGGTTCAACACCCTGGAGGTCCACCTTCAGGAGGAGGAGGAGAAAGACGAGAAGAGAGGAGGAGGATGAGAAGAGGAGAGACACACACACACACAGGTAGTAAACAGCACCAGGTGGACGCTAAACCACCCTATCATTACGAAGACAATTTACCTGTCATAAATACCCTCTGTGATACTAATGACGGGCAATTTCTCAGGTAAATGATGTCCTTAATGAGATAGTAGGTAGGAGAAAGTCTGGTCCTATTAGCTGTGAGATATCGTCAGCTAATTGAACTTGATAGCTTTTTGTGTTAAGAGATGATTAATCTTATATTTATGATCTAATAATGATTGTGTTCCTATTGATGTTAAAGCCTTCACCTGTTGCGATATTGTCACCACCTGGGAAATTAGTGTTACCTGTAGTTAATATACCTGTTGGGAGAGACCTTGCTAAGTCCCCCTGTTGTTGCCATCTGTTAAGTCTGTTGCTGCGTCTGTTAAGTCTGTTGCTGCGTCTGTTAAGTCACTATATGCCACACTTTCTGCTTTACTGTTACGACAATCACCAACATAATCACCATAACCATTGGCACTTACTACCACAACCACTAACTACCATAACCACTAGCACTACCATCACAAACACCAACATTACTACCAGTCCACCACAACCAATATCAATAACCACCACAACCACCAACACTTACTACCACCAACTCAGAGAAAGGTGACAGGTTATAATATTCAACAACAGCAACCTAACCTAACCCAACCTAACCTCTCACCGCCCCCCTCGGTCTTTTCTTCCTTGTGGACAAACTTGTAATTAAGTCATACACGAAAGAGAGGAAGTTTTTGACAGCAACATCGTATATTGATGAGGCAGGAGCGAGGCAGGGGTGTCCTGGGAGGTGGAGGGGGGGGGAGCAGGAGGAGAAGATTACTTTCCTCGCCGTTGCTGTTTCTTGATTATTTATGTCTTTCTTCTCATCGGTGATTGGTCAGAGCTAGTAAATATCGCAGCTTATTGGAGTTAGTAGGCACCTTCTTCTTCCGTGATTGGTTATAGTATACAATGACGTCACATACGTAGAGGTATAAGAATGACCCTTATTTTTTTTTCGTCCGTGATTGGGTGATGAAAAATACATCGACATAAACTATTCAGAGACAACCTTCCTCTTCCTTCCCTCCCTGCAAAAAAGAAACATAAGAAACAAAAAAAAAACAAGAACACAAGAAAATAGTTAGAGGTAAATTAACTGTTGTATCTTTAACTGGTACACATACTGAAAAGATTTACATATCATTAACATTAAATTTATCTCTGACTTAAGACGCCAGTAATATGATACTGTTTGCATACAGAGGAAGTACTGTACCTGTACTTTATACCGGTACCCAGGTAGTGTGGGGGGGTGGAGGGGAGGAATCTTCAGGTGATCCGAAAATAATGGAGAATGAAAAATAAATATAAAAAATCGTGTGTGTGTGTGTGTGTGTGTGTGTGTGTGTGTGTGTGTGTGTGTGTGTGTGTGTGTGTGTGTGTGTGTCCGGCAAAATGTCACTTACAAATAGAGAAGATCCCTCCTGACTCCTAATAAATGAGGGATGGAGGAGAGAGGGAGGTTGACGAGGGGAGAGGGGGAGGGGTTGTCGAGGGGAGAGGGGGTGAGGGGTTGACGGGGCGACAGGTGTAAGACTGCCGCTTTATACCCACATAAATTACGGCACTACGGGTAAACTGCTTGACGTGGACCCTAGACTTGTGTAAGGGAGGAGGGAGGAAGAGGAGGGGGGGAATGGTGACAGATGGCAGGGGTGAGAGCCGGTGTACCTATACCCACCTGCCTACCAGTCCAACCACACACATTTTATATTTCTTAACCTAACCTAACCTAATCCAAACCAAACCTAACCTAACCTAAACTAATCTAACCAAACCTAACCTAACCTAACCTAACCAAACCAAACCTAATCCAAACCAAACCAAACCGAACCTAACCTAAACTAATGTAACCATATTTTTTATTTAGATCACGTAAAGGTTAGTCCCCTCCCTTCCCCTCCTCCTCTACCCAGCTTATTTCACCTGAAGATTAAACACCCTCCTATTACTTCCTGGAGGGGTTAGGTTAGGTTAGGTTAGGTTGAGGTTAAGTTAGGTTAGGTTAGGTTAGGTTGAGGTAAGTCTGGTTAGCACAGGTTTGGTTAGATTATGTTACGATAGTTTACCTACTGTTAAGGTGTTTAATCATCAGGTAAAATAAAGCTAGGGTGTCTACTTTTCAGGTGATCCGTTTATATTTTACCTTGCATGAGAGGTCCACAATTAACATTTTATACACGGAAAAATAAACTTTTGAATACAATAAGATAAAGTTTTAAGTGATGTTTCGACCACAAAAGTCTTCAAGGTTGGGGGTCCGGGAGGAGAGGGCGTGATCCAGGAGGAGGAGGAGGTGATCCCAGGAGGAGGAGGAGGTGATCAGGGATGAGGAGGGAAGGTGATCAGGAGGAGGAGAGGGAGGAGGAGGGGAGGAGGTGATCGGGGGGATGCTTATTACGAATTCATTCAACACACGCGACGAACTTTATCAACCATGAGTGATGACTACAAACAATATAGAGAGATGGAATGATAAAAGACAGATACATATACAGTATAATATAGTTATTGGCCGGGCTGAGTATAGTAACAATACCTCACCAATCAGGACTCGAACCCAGGACCTCCACGATGGAACCGAGATCGTTACCACTGCACCAGTAGGAGATAATCATTGATAGCCTCACACTGTCGAACTGGATTCTATAAAATTATACATACAGAATAATTAGATGGGATATAGAACGATATCAGATTGGATCAGAGAGATATCAAGAGAGTTGGAAAAGTGAGGAGTGAAGATGTGTGGTGTGGTCAGAGAGACGGATGGTGTGGTCAGAGACGTGTGATGTGGCTGGGAATCTGAGGTGGTGAGGGAGATTGAGCACTGACCTTTTGCGCTATATGAGAGGGAAGGGGGAGAGGATTTTTTTAGTTTTACAAATTTATTGACAAAGCTTGTAGTACAGTTTGCCTATTGTGAGTAATTCAGTCAGGTCTTGACACTGAGGGTGGTATCACTTCTCACTGCCACGCAGGACAGAGGTTCATACACAAAGAAATACATTGGACGTCATATTCTAATTGAAGACTAATCAGTGTGGGCCAGCAGCAAATTTGGGATAAACAGCAAGAATGTCCCCAAGCACCCCCGATTCAATATAGTAATTTCAAAGTTCATGATACAATAAGCCAGGTGGCCTGAAGTCTTTGACAGTGTCACATTCAATAATATAGTGTTCAAGTGTATGCTTTAAAGGTTTATCACAAAGTTTACATGCTGAGTGTTCCGGTAGGGGTACAGCGTTACTAACTTGCCAGATGTGTCTGTATCCTAGCCTAATTCTGGCCACGACTACATCACATTGTCTGGTTCTGTCCTTATGCTGGCCATACCGGTACCTCTCGTCACAAAATTTGTCATATTTACTATTGCTACAACTGCCAGGTCTGAGAGGGAAGGGGGAGATGAAAGGGAAGGGGAGATGAGAGAGGGGAGGGAGAAAAGAAGCGAGGGAGAAGAGGAGGGAGGGGAAAGCGAAAAGGCGGAAAGGGAGGGGTGGAGAGGGAAAGAGGGAGACAAGAAGGGGAAAGAGGGAAGGAAGTGGGGAAAAAGGAGTGAGACTAAAGGGGAAAAAGCGAGAGAGGGGGGAGGGAGGGACAGAACATAGGAGGGGAAAGAAGAGGCAAGAGAAGGAGGGAAGAGTAGAGTAGGGGAAAATGAGAAGAGTTGGGGGTGAAGAGGGAGATGGAAGGGAAGGGGAAAAGAAAAGGAAGGGGCAAGGAGTGAAGGGGGATGAAAAAGGCAAAGGGTAGAGAGGAGAGAGGAGTGGAGGTGGGGAGTGAGGTGGTGGGAAGTGAGAGGTAGCGAGAGGGAGGTGAGGAGAGAGGTAGCGAGAGGGAAGTGAAGAGGGGAGTAGGGATGACAAACAAACATACAAACAATAAAAACGCTCATTAACAAATACCAGCACTGCATCCAGCCATTATGAGGGGGAGGGAGGAAGGAGGAGGGAGGAGAATGGAGGGAGAATTACTGTCATCACCTTTCTGTTAATAACACACACACACACACACACACAGACACACACACACACACACACACACACACGCACGCACGCACACACACACACACACACACACACACACACACACTTCAGCTTAAGGTGACAACAGGACAAGAGGGAGAAAAATGGCGACAAATTTGCACCGCGACTTTAAAGGTATGTAAGACTTGACTGATCCTAAGTTATGGGGGAAAAAAATGGAAACTTCTAAAATTTCTGAGGATGTTGGGCCGTACGTCACCTGTGGGGCCTCAGTGCAAGAAGGGCCGATGTGACTTTTTTCAGGTGATTTTTATTATTTTTTATTATTTTTTATTTTATTTTTTATTTTTTACTCTTTTTTTTGGGGGGGGGAGGGAATTCATGACCAATAACTTAACTTTTCCTGATGATTGAACACCTTAATGCTATCCTGACCTAACCTAACCTAATCTAACAAAACCTAACCTAATCTAACACAACCGAACCTAAACTAACACAACCTAAACTAAACTAACCTAACCTAACCCATGTAGCGATAAGTTGTTTAATCATCGGGTCAAATAAGCTGGGGTGTTTTAATCTTCAGGTGATCTGGAACACGTTAACGATTACTGAATAGCCTTATAATAGTGATATGCCAGCGCAGTGTTGCCAACGACCAAACCTGTGAATGTCAGCATTACCAACCTCCATGCCGGCTGCGAGTGTCAGGGGGTTGTCAGTGGCAGGTGGTGTCAGAGAGGGGGGGGTTGTCAGTGGCAGGTAATGACGCTGGGTTGCCCTTGGCTCAGCACTCACCTGTGGGAGAGAGAAAGACCATTAGTTAGTGTTACCGTGGTGCTATTATGACGGTGTGTAATGTGTGACAAATGACCGTGAGAGAGAGAGAGAGAGAGAGAGAGAGAGAGAGAGAGAGAGAGAAGTTATGCCAGGTAGGATGGGTGTTTTGTGCATACATTAGAATAAATTACGGATCTACATATCCATATCAAGCAAGGATACAACTGCACTCAAAGCGGTGAATATAAATTGATCTGGGATGGAGGAGGGGGGAAAGGGGGGAGTGGGGAGGGGGGGAGTGGGGAGTGTGGAGTGGGGAGGGACGGAGGCAGCAACACAGACAGACAGGCACATCTGTTACAGCAGCAAGAGTTAATGAACGATAGCGAGTGAAGAGGGAGACTGTGGCTGATATTAATTTCCATCACAGACAAAAACAAAAAGGCTTCAAAATAAAAGAAACTCATTAAGTTTATTATATATATATTTTTTTAAGAAGCATCACAATATACACAGCCGCCTAACATATCACGCGTGAACCTTCTGGGGTTTTGAAATGGATAACTTAGGGATTGAAGCCAAGAATAAATTAAAATCGTATCTAAAATTCAACAAATATCAAAGCTAGAACACTAAACATGGCCAACGTAATGGATAAATCATAGACAGACAAACACAGAGGCGGAGAGGAGAGGAGCAGTGGTGGTAGTGGCGGCGAAGGATCATATTCTACCAACACGCACCATCCCTCCCTATAGGCATGACCCCTCACCTCTCTCCCCCTCCCTGGCGACGCTGACACACCCTCTTTCCTTATATGATCACCACCTTCACTTATAAACACTCTTAACAACCTATAACTCATAACCCATCCTACCCTCTAATATACAGTACAGTATATATATATATATTCTATAACCCAATTTTATATCCCTAATAACGTTAAAAATTATTCTTTTTCTTTTTTAGCAGTATCGAGTTTCCCGCCACACAACGAGGAACCAAAACAAATTTGTTTGCTGTCCCGCCATTGATATTAACTTAAGCAGCTTACATCTGGAGGAGACTTTATATTTACTAATTCTCTCTTTACACAAGGAAGGCGTATTAAATCCTATTCATAAATTCGTTTTTTTCAAGCTTGTGTATTCTTCTTTAATCCCCCAAAAACGTCCTTATAACGAAGTTCCCGCGTCACGTGTCTCTAGCTCTGTCCGAAACCTTGCAAACAACTAAAAACGTGCAAGGAAATGTTCTAAGCTGTTTACACTATTTGCGTCTAATTCATGGTGTGCTAGCAAGTTCCCTGACGCACGTGAACGACTTCTTTGAGACAGCAACTCTGTTCAAACTTCACCATGTTACTCTCATCATTTAATTTGATTTGATTTGCCGAGCTTAAGAACCGGAACAGAATAAACGAAGGTCTGTTGTGGAGGTTATTGCTCTTTTTACGCGGAAGACCACAACCACAGCCACATAACCACAAGTAAATGAGTAAGTTGATATTTGTGGAGATAATGTGACTGATAACGTCATTCGAATTGCAATCAAGATGAGATATAATTAATTTTAAGAAGAGGGGAGCGGAGCGGCGGGGGAGGGGGGGGTGTGTGTGTTGCCGTCTGGCCTGGCGTCACCCAGTCCCGCAGTTTTTTACGCCCGCAAATTGTGGTATTCGCGACTCCTGGGCGACGCTACAACAGAGAGGTATACTATATTTATCTAAGTGACTCGTAAATATACTTTAACCTTAATTAAAAAAAAAGAATTTATCGCTGTATAAACGATACGAATTGCCGAGAAATAAAAAAATTAAACCTTCACAGGCGCGTTCACAAAGTGGAATTCCAGTAATGTCTAGATAAATCTTTCACAAAAAGATATTTACGAGTGAGAGTAATTAGATACATGTTCGATTTAGTGACAAGGGCACCCATAGCCAGTCAAATAATCACAAATCACACAGAGGGATACATTAAAATATGGCGGGTCGGTGTGCAGTTGCCGCCCAGCAGGTCTCGTGCCTGCTGTGTTGCCATTACTCACCATTAATCTAACTAATTTGTAAAGGGTTTATTTCTGCTTTGACTCGCTGCAGTAGGTCAGGATGATTCTAGCCTCGGCAAGATGGAGATGTGTGTGTGTGTGTAGATGTTGTTTGTTCTTATCAAACGTAATCTTTCATTGCTTAGATTAATTTTAAATCCCAGGTGCACAGTACCTAATTATACACCTGTACGTATATTACTTTAGGGCTCGCATGAAGATTAGCCACCCCAGCTTATTCACCTGCTAATTAAAAAACCCAAACACTACCTGGGAGGGGATAGGTTAGGCTAAATTGTCATGTTACGTTACAGTTAGGATAGGTTAAGTTAGGCTACCTTCGGTTAAGGATAGTTCAGGTCACATTAGATTAAATTAGGCTAGGTTATGTTACATTAATTAGGAAAGGTAAGGTAAGGTAAGGTAAGGTTAGTATTAAGGTGTTTGATCATCAGGTGAAATACTAAACTGGGGTGTGTAATCTTCATGTAAACTGTTATTTTATTCTTCTTGTGTTGAGATGTTTTGCTTTACACTTCCTTAAACATAAACATGACAAGATAATTGCTGTGTTGTCATCCTTGCTTGTTTAGACCAGATGTTATTTGCGTCCCTAGAGTGTGACTGTGTCTTTCTGAAGGTGGCGGCGGGAGGAGGAGGAAGAAGAAGAGTTAATGGTGGTATAGTAATGTGGTTGTTTTGAGG
>NW_024722227.1:5799983-5849143 GCF_018991925.1 Homarus americanus
CCCAATTTACCCACCCCACTTCCATCACCCCACCCCACACCCATATCCCCTCCCTACACCCACTTCCCCACCCCACATCCATCTCCCCGAATGAAAGGACAGGCGGAGATGACCACACAGCCACCTGCTCCAGGAAGCAAGCCATCAACTCAACACGGGTGGGCAGGTAATGAGGGGGAGATGTGGGTTACTGTAGGGAAGGTGTGTGGGTTACTGTAGGGAAGGTGTGTGGGTTACTGTAGGGAAGGTGTGTGGGTTACTGTAGGGAAGGTGTGTGGGTTACTGTAGGGAAGGTGCGTGGGAGGTGTTGGTGGGGGTAAGGGGAGAAGATAACAAAAACACCACTGTCAATATTCGGTTTCCTGCATCCTACATCAACCTGACCAGCGAAGGCAAATAAGATAACCCTGAAGTAAACTGTTGACGCGTTGCACTGAGACGCACTTCAACACTCCCTCATACGGGGAAAATACCATCTTCAGTCAGGTCAAGAGACACGGGTAATGAGGTGACAAACGCAGGATTTGGGGGTTTTGTCATATACTGGTTTGGGAAGGTATCAAACGTGGATTCAGCCAGTCAGCGAGAAAATACCCAAAATAATTCAGAAAAGAGAAATTATTTGTTAATTATGTTAAAAAAAAGGGTAAGAGTAAGTGAGAAATGATGTAGAGGCGGTGAGGTGTTTTTCACGTTGGTTTCACTACCCAAATATTCACAGAAGTGTTGAGGGAAGTGAGGAGCGCCGCCAGTGTGTGTGGGAAGGAATAACGAAAACGAGAGATTACTCCTGAGGAAGAGATCGATAATGAAGAGGAGAAATGAATGGACCAAAGGAGAACATAAGATGATAGTAACCCTGGTAACTTTGTACCCGAGGAAAGTGAAGTGTGTGTGTGTGTGTGTGTGTATATGTAATAATAATAATAATTAACGGTTTATTGAAGAGCTTGTAGAGGCTGAAAATACAATTACATATTTGAGATGATTTACGGTACAAATAATATACCGGTGACATAAATTGACTTTCGTAAGACGCTATAAAGTAATAGATGAAGTCGAAAACAAACTACAGTTCCATTTCAGCATAGTGTGTGTGTGTGTGTGTGTGTGTGTGTGTGTGTGTGTCTCGGGTAGTGCCGTGTGTAGTGTCACCAAACCATCCACTAATTATCGAGGAGACACGACATGAGGCGAGACTGATATTATGTTCAATAGAAAATAATATTGGTGAAGACTTTTGGCGTGAGCCGTGTAAAGGAAGAGGTCCTGCGAGAAGAAGGAAGATGAAGGAAGGAAGGAAAGAAGGAAGGAAGGAAGGAAGGAGATAGAGCGAGGATGGAGGAAGGGTGGGAGGGAGAGAGAGGGGAAGGAGGAAAGGTGGGAGGGAGGGAGGGAGGGATAAGACGGTGTGGGAGAGAATCGTGAGGCTTCTTCCGATACTGATGGAACGGGGAGAGGAGGGAGGGAAGAAAGTGATGCAGGTGACAGGGAGGGAAGGAACGATAGATGGGGGAGGGAGGGAAGAGGGGATAGATAGATAGATAGATAGATAGAGTGTTGGTATTATCAACACATGAACGTACAAATGGGAGTGAGCGTGAAATTACTGTGTGTCAATAAGTGTAGCTACTCGATGCTGTTATTAATCCACAAAGTGACTGTCTCTAAACACCATCTGGATAATTGAGTTTACAAGAACATGTTACATAATACTGTATACACTGACCAAGTAGAATTTGTACACTGACTCGTATGTGTACAATATGGTGTACATGTAAACTGTTGTGTCCAGCTAGTGAGAACACCACCGTCACCACAGCTACACGACCACCTACAAGCACTACCTTCCTCCTACACGACTCATCACCACAGCTACACGACCACCTACAAGCACTACCTTCCTCCTACACGACTCGTCACCACAGCTACACGACCACCTACAAGCACTACCTTCCTCCTACACGACTCATCACCACAGCTACAAGCTACCGCTTTACCTTCCTCACGACTCGTCACACACGACCACCTACAAGCACTACCTTCCTGGCTTTTACCTACGACTCGTCACCACAGCTACACGACCACCTACAAGCACTACCTCCATCCTCACACGTCACCACACTACCGACCACCTACAAAGCACTACTACACACTCGTCACCACAGCTACGACCACCTACGACAAGCACTACCTTCCTCCTCCTCGACTCGTCACCACAGCTACAGCTACAAAACACCTCCTCCTGGGACCACCAGCTACAACCACTACACTACCTCCTCCTACGACACATCATCACAGCTACACGACCACCTACAAGCACTACCTTCCTCCTACATCACCACAGTCACCAGCTACACGACCACTACAAGCACCTACCTCCTCCTACGACACATCATCACAGCTACACGACCACCTACAAGCACTACCTTCCTCCTGCGACTCGTCACCACAGCACACGACCACCTACAAGCACTACCCCTCCTACTACGACACATCATCACAGCTACACGACCACCTACAAGCACTACCTTCCTCCTCGACTCATCACCACAGCTACACGACCTACAAGCACTACCTTCCCCTACACGACACATCATCACAGCTACGACCACCTACAAGCACCACCTTCCTCTACACACGACTCGTCACCACAGCTACGACCACCTACAGCTACTACCACCTCCTCTACACGACTCATCACCACAGCTACACGACCACACCACAGCACTACCATCCTCCTGCACAACTCGTCACTACACAGCTACACGACCACCTGCAGCACTACCATCCTCTACAACTCGTCACCACACTGCGACCCTTTCTAAGCACTACCTTCCTCCTACACGACACCATCACCACAGCTACGACCACCTACAGCACTACCATCCCTGCGACGACATCACCAGCTAGCCACCACGACCACCCACAAGCACTACCATCCTCCTACACAACTCGTCACACAGCAACTACACGACCACCTACAAGCACCTTCCTCCTACACGACTCATCACCACAACTACACGACCACCTACAAGCCTACCTTCCTCTGACTCATCACCACAGCTACACGACCACCTACAAGCACTACCTCCCTCCTACACAACTCGTCACCACAGCTACACGACCACCTACAAGCACTACCTTCCTCCTACGACTCATCACAGCTACACTGCCTCTACCTTCCTCCTACACAACTCGTCACCACAGCTACACGACCACCTACAAGCACTACCTTCCTCCTACGACTCATCACCACAGCTACACGACCACCTACACTACCTTCCTCCTAC
The DNA here is from genome assembly GCF_018991925.1 of Homarus americanus. Taxonomy (NCBI): domain Eukaryota; kingdom Metazoa; phylum Arthropoda; class Malacostraca; order Decapoda; family Nephropidae; genus Homarus; species Homarus americanus. The sequence continues at coordinate 5,803,277 of NW_024722227.1, forward strand.
ACAACTCGTCACCACAGCTCACGACCACCTACAAGCACTACCTTCCTCCTACACGCCATCACCACAGCCACGACCACCTACACTACCTTCCTCCTACACAACTCGTCACCACAGCTACACGACCACCTACAAGCACTACCATCCTCCTACAACTCGTCACCACAGCTACAGACCACCTACAAGCACTACCATCCTCTACACACTCGTCACCACAGCTACACGACCACCTACAAGCACTACCTTCCTCCTACCGACTCATCACCACAGCTACACGACCACCTAGCACTACCATCCTCCTACACAACTCGTCACCACAGCTACGACCACCTACAAGCACTACCATCCTCCTACACAACTCGTCACCACAGCTACGACCACCTACAAGCACTACCTTCCTCCTACACGACTCGTCACCACAGCTACGACCACCTACAAGCACTACCTTCCTCCTACGACTCGTCACCACAGCTACACGACCACCTACAAGCACTACCTTCCTCCTACACGACATCATCACAGCTACACGACAACCTACAAGCACTACCTTCCTCCTACATCGTCACCACAGCTACACGACCACCTACAAGCACTACCTCCTCCTACACGACACATCATCACAGCTACGACCACCTACAAGCATACCTTCCTCCTACACGACTCATCACCACAGCTACACGACCACCTACAAGCACTACCTTCCTCCTACACAACTCGTCACCACAGCTACACGACCACCTACAAGCACTACCTTCCTCCTACGACACATCATCACAGCTACACGACCACCTACAAGCACTACCTTCCTCCTACGACTCGTCACCACAGCTACGACCACCTACAAGCACCCTCCTCTCCTACGACACATCATCACAGCTACACGACCACCTACAAGCACTACCTTCCTCCTACGACTCATCACCACAGCTACACGACCACCTACAACACCTTCCTCCTACGACTCATCACCACAGCTACGACCACCTGCACTACCATCCTCCTACACAACTCGTCACCACAGCTACACGACCACCTACAAGCACTACCATCCTCCTACACAACTCGTCACCACAGCTACACGACCACCTACAAGCACTACCTTCCTCCTACACGACTCATCACCACAGCTACACGACCACCTACAAGCACTACCATCCTCCTACGACTCATCACCACAGCTACACGACCACCTACAAGCACTACCATCCTCCTACGACTCATCACCACAGCTACACGACCACCTACAAGCACTACCATCCTCCTACACAACTCGTCACCACAGCTACACGACCACCTACAACCCTACCTTCCTCCTACACGACTCATCACCACAGCTACACGACCACCTACAAGCACTACCTTCCTCTCACAACTCGTCACCACAACTACGACCACCTACAAGCACTACCTTCCTCCTACGACTCATCACCACAGCTACACGACCACCTACAAGCACTACCTTCCTCCTACACAACTCGTCACCACAGCTACACGACCACCTACAAGCACTACCTTCCTCCTACACTCATCACCACAGCTACACGACCACCTACAGCACTACCTTCCTCCTACACAACTCGTCACCACAGCTGCGACCACCTACAACTACCTTCCTCCTACGACTCATCACCACAGCTACGAACTACCACTGCTCACACTACTCATCCTCCTACACAACTCGTCACCACAGCTACGACCACCTACAAGCACTACCTTCCTCCTACGACTCATCACAACGACGACCCCATCAGCACCCAACAAGCAGCCACTAGGAGGTGGTGAGTGAGAGTCAGGGGAGAGCACACACATGAACATGACGAACCTGAGTTCACAAGCAACAGGCCGAGTCAATAGATGTGCATCCTACACCCTCGGGATAACTCTCCCCCTCCTACACCCTCAGATAACTACCCCCCCTCCTCCTACACCCTCGGGATAACTCTCCTCCTCCTACACCCTCAGGATAACTCTCCTCTTCTTCCTACACCCTCGATAACTCTCCTCTTCCTCCTACACCCTCAGGATAACTCTCTCCTCCTCCTCCTACACCCTCGGATAACTCTCTCCTCCTCCTACCCAGGATAGTGATTCCCATCTCCTCACTGCCACGTCTCACACTGTCCCCATGACCCCCACCAAGGTGCCAGACTCCTCTCCTGTATTAATATATCTCTCCTCTCCTCTTACCTCTCTCCTCCCTCTCCTCTCTCCACCCAACACAGCAAGTATGGAGGAAGGAGGTGATGTACAACCCCCCCCACATCAAGACACAGTTCCCTAGCCCCCACACCAAGACACAGTTCCCGCTTACACCAAGACACAGCCCCAAACCCACACAAGACATAGTTCCCCAGTCCCCACACCAAGACACAGCCCCCACACCCACACCAAGGCACAGTTCCCACAGCCCCCACACCAAGACACAGTTCCCACAGCAGCAAGAGCACACAGCGGGCCTTCTGGAGGAGTCGATGGATTAAACTACAGTGAGCAGATGACCGTATTAGCAGTAACGTCCTGGAGATTGACTGCTACATGACAGACAGACAGACAGACAGACAGACAGAGACAGGAGATAGATAGATAGTGAAGATATACATCGATTCAGCCATGGACAGCCCAGAAAGAGTCATTGTCCAGTCTATCCACGTGTACAAGGTGATCTGACACGATAAAGAGGGTTGATTGGTTTTAAGTCATCCCTGTCTACTGTTACCTATTGTTTACAGCTTCCTATACTACTACTTACCACTACTACTACCATCTACCACTACTACCATCTGCTACTACTTTCATCTACCACTACTACCATCTACCACTACTACCATCTACCACTACTACCATCTACCACTACTACCATCTACCACTACTACCATCTACCACTACTACTTTCATCTACCATTACTAATAATATACCCCCGTGTAGGTACAGTCCCCAGCGGCCGTCACTCTTGGCAGATCTTCCCGTAGTCAACCTTGGGAATTCTCTGCTGGGATAATCACGACGCACTCTCTTCTGGCTCTTCTAAATGGCATCACGTTGAGCCACACAAATGCGTCACGTCTATTAATCAGGTGGCGTGAACAGTGAACACCGTGTGCACCACCACAGCTTATTAATACAACGAGCGGCAATGGCACTATCACCCTTCTCTAACTTACACCATATACATCACTATACTATACACACGTCATCAGGCGAGGCGTGATGAATAATACATATAATTACCAAATTGATCAAGACATGTGAGAGACTATATGAAGTATGTTTGGTTTGTGTAAGCTTCAGCCATCTGTCCATCACCTCCTACACACCTGTGGTTGAGGAGACTTCAGGAGGGGGGCAGTACTGGGAGAGGAGTTACCGGGAGAGGGGCAGTACTGGAGAGGGGGCATTACCGGAAAGAGAGGTGGGACATTATCAAGAGGGGGGGGACATTGGAGAGGGGGACACTAATGTGAGAGGGGTACCTACCGAGGGGGCAGTACTGGGAGAAGGGGGACATTACCGGGAGAGGGGGAACACTACCGGGAGAGGGGGGACACTACCGGGAGAGGGGGGACATTACCGGGAGAAGAGACAGGAAAGAGATACAGGCAGGATAACAAGGACGAAGGAACACAGGCAAGAAAACATAGACGGGGACACTGAAGGGCACGGGGGAACGCGGGTACGGGGACAAGGGCACTAGGACACGGTCAAGAGGACACGGCGTGGTAGCAGTAGGGACCTCGAGACCACAGTACATATCCCCTTTAAATGTATTTATAAGGCTATCACAATTGACAGAGGACGCGCAGCTGATGCATTACAACACCCCCTCCCCCCCACCACTCAACGACCCCCTCACCCTCCACCACTCAACGACACATCATCCTGTCTCGCCCACACCATGATGGACAGACACACGTACAATGAAAGACAAAAGTCGTGTCGTGAAATTTGGTGAAAACATATGCCGAGGGGCTAAAACTTTTGGTGCGCTCTGCCTTGTGGTAGGGGGCTCTCATAATGTTTCACGAGTTATATTTAATCATCGAACAAAACCGCGACATGATTTTTGTCTTTGATTGTACACTCACAGCCTACAACCCAACCCCCCCCCCCGCACGCACGCATGCGCGCACACACACACACACACACACACACACACACACACACACACACACACACACACACACACACACACACACACACGACCAGGAGGAGCCAAATGGACCACCAAACCATCATAGTGACACAGATATTCGTGTACACAGTGTGGCTGGCGGCGTCGAGGTGCCGAGCTGTACAAATAGGTGAGATCTGAGGGGTAGAGGGGACGGTGTAGGATGGTCAGCGAGCGAGAGGATAGGTTAGTGGTTAGTGTGAGTTGCAGTCAAGACTAGGGGACGGGGTATCTCATGTGTCAGGGTCAGGGATAGGTGGGGTGGGAGGAGGTGGGGAGTGGGTCGGTGAGAGGTAGAGGAGATGGGATGGGGTTCGTGGGAGGTGAAGGTGGAATGGGGGATTGGTGGAAGAGATGAAGGAAGGGAGGAGTTAGTAGTAGTGGATGATGGAGACGGAGGGATTGGTGAGAAAGGAGAAAGAAGAGGCAGAGGGGAGGAGCTGGTGTGAGAGAGGAGAAGGAAGAGGCAGAGGGGAGGAGCTGGTGTGAGAGAGGAGAAGGAAGAGGCAGAGAGGAGGAGCTGGTGTGAGAGAGTAGAAGGAAGGGATGTGTTCCTCCAAGCATGACTGAGGCGATTGTTTAAACATAGTACATAATTTAGTAAGGAGATTCACAGAAAGAGGAATTCACCAAATGAAAACTCAGTTGCAGTTATAACCTCGAGATAATTAACTTCAACAGTTTATGATGTTGATGTTTATTTTAGCAAGACTCCTTTCATCCTGTACCTCACGTTACTTTATATAACTATTTCTTGTTATTATATCATTACGTTTATATCATGTTATTTTATACGACTCTTGTAGCCTGCTGTTGTTGATGATCTACATGATGAACCGAACGATTATTTATTCACACACACACACACACGTCTTGACCACCACGGGGTTATTGTAGCACTTTCTTTACTGCCTAGGTCAGCCTATTAACCCCTTTCAAACCCCCCTCCACTCTTCTCTCCACCAGGATATATCAACAAACTCCCACCCAGAAAACAGTGCACAGACTAATGATCAATCTGTGACCGATATGTTAAAAGAGAAATTAAAGTGGTGAACAGTGCATAAAGATCTACCGAGACAGTGGTCAGGTAAACATCCACCTATCAAGAGGCACTCGGTACACTGACCACCTCACCTGCTGGAGACAAGAGCAGCTACACCGTCCTCCCTAGCGCCACCCACCAGCCACCCCGGGTCCTCACACAGACAACTACATCACCTACCGCCGTAAAAATAATCAGTAATTTATATATTCATGGCACTTCATGTTTTATCTATTTTTGCACTGAAAGCTCTTGTTAAACGACCCACTCCTCTGTGTTGTTTTATGAAATTTATATAATTTCTGTCCAATGTATATGTCCAGATTTTGGTGACTGTATTATCATAAAACACTTTTATTATCATCATCATCATCATCATCATCATCATCATCATCATTATACACATATATCTCTACGCTGTACAAACACACTTAAGGTTGAACACACTAAGCTGGCGGCCTCCCCCAGAATCATCCAATAACAACAACTCACTAAAGCTTGATGACTTAACACAACAACAGAATATGACAGACAACAACACAATTTACACAGAACCAAGGACACGACACCTGGGGGCTGCCACTTACTGCTGCTGCTGCTGTAAAATTATAATATTGTTACCGCCACAGTAAGATAAGCTAGAAGAGAGAGAGAAAGAGAGGGATAACCATAATAAGATAAACTAGGCGAGAGAGAGAGAGAGAGAGAGAGGGGGTGAGATAAGAGATATAGTGTTGACAACGAATTTGCTGACCAATCTGCTGAGGTGTTTCAATACGAAAACATATGGCCCTCGCCTCCGGGCTGAGATTGCCCTCGAGGGTAGCCTACTGATTTCTACAGGACAGACAACACGTTGGTTCAGACCACTAGACCCTAAAACGTGAGTGATCGTGAAGTACTAGAATCTGCTAAGAAACTCTAAATAACTTTAATAAGTATATTTGTGTACTGCAATTTGATCATATTATACAAATTGTCTCCTGTATCAATAGTTACAACATGCGAGTTATATTTAAGATGTTAACAGGCTATGTACTGTATATTGATTGTATTATTCATAATATGTGTCCTGAGATAACAGCATTTGTTATATGAGAAATGTTCTTTAACAGGTTTTGACCGAATTATATGGCACGCGTCAACGTTGAGGGTTTATTTCTCCAGCAACAAACCAATAACGCTCCTATGAGAGTTAACAAATATACTGAGGGCAATTATCGTTGTGTCTATCAATCAATCTATTCACTGTATCTATCTCTCTATATATCTATCTCTCTATTTATCTATTTACTGTATCTATCTCTCTATCTATCTTTCTTTCGCACACAAACATAAAAATCTACCCTGAAAACTCTCTCTCTCTCTCTCTCTCTCTCTCTCTCTCTCTGGTCCCCGAGAGTAAAAACTAACACATCTAAATTAAATTAAAACGGCAACTAAATAAATATAAACAAATAAACAAATAATTGGATAAATAAACAAATACTCAACAAAGAGAAACACATATGAATCCATTTTCTGATGCAATGTTATATTAATTAACTCAAAATCATGTGAGTAAATTTGTGAGTACGTGTGTGAGTACATTTTTGAGTAAGTTTATGAGTAACCACCTCAACTACCAAACAACCACCTCAACTATCAAACAACCACCTCAACTATCAAACAACCACCTCAACTACCGAACAACCACCTCAACTATCAAACAACCACCTCAACTATCAAACAACCACCTCAACCATATCATCAAACAACCACCCCAACTATCAAAACAACCATCCCAACCATCAAACAACCACCCCAACTATCAAACAACCACCCTCAACTACCGAAATCAACCATCCCCAACTACATCGAACAACCACCCAACCACCGAACCATCCTTCAACTACCGAACAACCACACCCCAACCATCAACAAAACAACCCCCCAACTACCGAACAACCACCTAACCATCAAACAACCAATTTCAACTACCGAACAACCATCCTTGGACCACGAACAAACCACCCCAACTACCGAACAACCACCTTAACTATCAAACAACCCTTCCAACTACCGAACAACCATCTCAACTACCGAACAACCACCCCAACCACCAAACAACCACCTCAACTACCGAACAAACCACAATTCTAACCACGAACAACCACCTCAACTATCAACAAACAACCACCCTAACCACTGAACAACCATCCTAACTACCGAACAACCACACCCTAACTACCGAACAACCATCTCCAACCACCGAACAACCACCTCAACCATCAAACAACCCCCCCAACCAATTGAACAACCACCCTAACCATCAAACAACCACCCTAACCACATCAAATAACCACCTCAACTACCGAACAACCACCCCAACCATCAGCAACCACCTCAACCATCAAACAACCACCCCAACTATCAAACAACCAATTCAACTATCAAACAACCACTCAACTACCGAACAACCACCTCAACTATCAAACAACCACCTCAACTATCAAACAACCACCTCAACTATCAAACAACCACCTCAACTACCAAACAACCACCTCAACTACCAAACAACCACCTCAACTACCGAACAACCATCTTAAATACCCTAATAACCACTTCAAATACCAAATAACAACCTCAACTATCAAACAACCACCTCAACTACCGAACAACCATCTTAACAACCCTAATAACCACTTCAAATACCAAATAACAACCTCAACTATCAAACAACCACCTCAACTACCGAACAACCACCTCAACTACCGAACAAACCATCTTAATCCAATTCTAATAACCACTTCAAATACCAAATAACAACCTCCACTATCAAACAACCACCCCAACTACCGCAAAACAAACCACCCCAACTATCAAACAACCACTCAACTATCAAATAACCACCTCAACCGCTACCGAACAACCACCTCAACCACCGAACAACCACCCCAACCACCAAACAACCACCTCAACTTAAGACTCAGCCAACCAAAATCGGTTCCCAACTTCTGGCCACCTTCACCCCTTCGTCAATCTGGCTTACCCCCTCCCCAGTCAATTTTGCCACTCTTCCTCGTCATCGACCACCTTCCTCTGTAAAATTGCTCCAATTCTTCAACTTGCTATACCTCGTCACCTGAAGCTACCCCCCGTCAACCTTACTTACCCTCCCTGTCAACTTAGCTACCCAATTTCTTGAGTCAACCTACCCCCCCATGTAATCTGGATAATCACGTGACTCACTTTTAAACTCAATTTATGAAGGTGATAGTGTTTGGACTGAGTAGTTAGGTAGACACACCACCACCACTAACACCTTTATCTCAGCTGGCCAGGAGAAGGGTGGTGGTGGTGGTGGTGGGGGGGGGTCTTTTATCTCGGGGTGCAGTACTAAATTTTGAGGTGCCGGAGCTCCCAAAATACATTAGCATATACCTATTTCGTATGTCTGTTATGTGTGTAGCGAGTTAAAAGATACTTTAAATGAGAGGTTCGCGTGTCTCTTCTCCTGCCCATGAGGCTATCTAGTATATTAAATAGCCACTATTCATAATAAATTCACAATTAAAGAAAGTTTACTGCATATCATTTATATATAGCATATAAGCAATATGATTTAGCTACCAATGTTTTACTTAGCAAAGTGATGCTTCAAAATAATGTCCACAAAGGGTCTGGTAGAACATGTTTGTTTGAGGCTGAAACGACTTTTGTCCTGGTGCTTCTGTTGATCTGTGCTGCCGTAGCCAGGATGTGACATGTGGAGTAGGATTCCATTGAACCAGTGGAGGACAATGTAGTTTAACATACATAAGTGCTGACACTCGAGTTATGTGAATTCTTGAGCGTGTTGGTGTTATTATCAAGTTTATGTGACTGAGTCCCCTCCCACACTCTGCAGTTCTGCTGGGAATCACTTGAACGCAGTTTAATAATGAGCGTAAATTCTGGGGGATGGGATGTTCAGGATCCTCCACATAATCTCTGAAGACATTCATTACTGAAGCAGGTGACAGCCTAAAACGCTTGCAGAGAGACGATATTGCAGTTTCTCCGTAATTCAGTGGCTTTTCAACAGACTAATAGTCTGCTATCAAGGACACGCAATTCTTCTAATAGAGATGAATAGTTAGTTACCTTGGGGTTCAGTGACATAGTCGTGAACATAAGATATTCTAAATTATTAATGAGACAGTAAGAGACTGTTGATAGTTAATGGAGGGGATCTTACTGTTTCTCACTAATGAAGCTGTTCCAAACACTCCCTTTTCAATTGCCTCTCGGGCTACGAGAGTTTTTGTACCAGGTTCCTCTTCGAGTCCGCGCAGTGACCTTATGTTCCGGTGAATCAGTTTGTCCGCATACACAATTGTAGCAGTGCGTCATGAGGATCTTGCTTCCTTCTTCATGGCCTTTTCAAAATGAGAACATGATGCTTCATAGTTATGCCGTACCGCTGACACTGTGCGAAATGAGCTGCCTACCCACCTGGTGCTAAGAGCACGGCTTATTTTACAAATCTGTTGTTCTAGTTCAGCAGTACATTCAGCCAGTTGCCTCTAATTTAGAGGAGATCTGCTATAAACGGAATACAATTTGTCCATAAATGAATGGAAGTGATTAACTCCATTACCTTGAGTCACCGAATCACCCACTGCAAGTTCTAATCTATAGTTTAGACAGTGCCAAACTATAATAGCAGGATAGTACTCTTTGGAATTGTAGCTACACCAGATTTGGTGCCCAGCATGACACTCGCCCTATCACTAGCAAATGCTATAGGGTTCTGTTTCAGGTAAGAGTCATCAAAACCATTTCAGGTAAACTACCAAAGTAGTTTTTATGCTGAGGCTTATTGATTCATCAATACTAATAGAACTTTTACCATTTATTTATTTTATATGCTTGCAAGTTTTCTTTCTCATCTGAGTAGCTATATGATCAATAATGTCTGCAGCACTAGTGCTGGTAGGCAGCCCAAACCCAATATCAATGCCATTTGCGTTTACTTTGATCTCGAGACGTTTGATATCACTGTCAAGCTGTCAACAAAATAATAATTTAATTTGTCATGACGAATGGAGCGCACCGGAGAGGCGCTCCGGTAGCACTATACCGTGACCTCGTGACCCTAAAGCCTGACCTGAAATGTGACCCATCAGTGTAATTTCTAGTGGCGTGACCCGAACACACACACTCACTACTGAGTCATGATTATGGTAAAGATATTGCTCTGTGTGTGTGTGTGTGTGTGTGTGTGTGTGTGTAGTACCAACCCGACCCCCCCTCACACACACACCAGTAGGTCGTGGTTACTTACTGTTGGTGGTGTGGTGGGGTTAACACAGCCACTGATAGGGAGTACCTTATGGTTAACACACAAATTGGATTGTACTGAGGGAGATGTTCCAACACACTCCTTTATATTCAGACTGGTCGAGCTCCATTCTACCAGCTTCTCTTACGTGCTATGATTACCAACTTGTTGCTGTCGGCTGTTTGAGGCGCACAAAAACTCAACATTAATACAACCTCGAAAAGTTTTTACGTCTTTTTGGCTGTTTCTCTCTAGTGGGAGTTGATATACCGCGTTCACTTAAGTTATCTGGAGGAGGTAAGGCTGAGGTTGATGTCTTGATGTTGTGTAGAGAGACACTGGTGCCAGGGTCATGTAGAGTGCCACAGTGGCAGGGTTCATGGAGGGTGCCACAGTGGTAGGGATCATGGAGGGTGCCGCAGTGGTAGGGGGTCATTGAGGGTGCCACAGTGGTAGGGGGTCATGTAGAGTACCACAGTGGTAGGGGTCATGGAGGGTGCCCTAGTGTTAGGGGGTCATGGAGGGTGCCCCTAGTGGTAGGGGGGTCATGGAGGGTGCCAGTGGTAGGGGTCATGGAGGGTGCCCTAGTGTTAGGGGGGAGGGTGCCCTAGTGGTAGGGGGTCATGGAGGGTGCCCTAGTGGTAGGGGGTCATGTAGAGTGCCACAGTGGGGGGTCATGGAGGTGCCCTAGTGTTAGGGGGTCATGGAGGGTGCCCTAGTGGTAGGGGGGGTCATGGAGGGTGCCATAGTGGTAGGGTTATGGAGGGTGTGATAGGGTGTCATGGAGGGTGCCATAGTGGGGGGGTTATGGAGGTGCCATAGTGATAGGGTGTCATGGAGGTGCCACAGTGGTAGGGGGTCATGGAGGGTGCCACAGTGGTAGGGGGTCATGGAGGGTGCCACAGTGGTAGGGGGTCATGGAGGGTGCCAAAGTGTTTAGGGGTCATGGAGGGTGCCATAGTGGTAGTCGGTCATGGAGGGTGCCATAGTGGTAGGGGGTCATGGAGGGTGCCACAGTGGTAGGAGGTAAACACAACTACACCAGGCAACCCCACTACTTCCCTCCCTTGACCACGCCCTCACTAGCCCTCTCCCTCACCCCACTCAGCCACCCACATCAACACATACTGTGGTCTCCAGCAGCGGCAATAATCGCAATGTAAACAATGGTCCTGAGGGCGGCGTGAGGGCGGAAGTGAGTCCTGAAACACCCTGATTGTACACTACTGAGGCAACGACCCCAGGGCATGGCTACTGGGCCCACCTCACCAGCCACCCACTACACCCACCACCCACAGCGACCTACAACACCCACCAACCACTATACTCACTACACCCCACAACCCTCACTACACTCCACCACACTCCAGACACTCACAAAATGAACACCTTCGGTACCCTCGTTACAAACCACTCCCAAGTGTTCCTCTGTGAACCATTACTGTCGGCCGGCCACCAAGTCACCACATTAACCCCACAACGTACGATGAGCGGCGAGTGATGGGACAAGTTCGGTGTATTCTTCAAGCTGGAGGAGGAGCAGCTGGCGGAGGGGGACCACTTACTGTCTCCAACACCTTGCTCTATTCATTACACACTTGTACTACCTGAGATGCATGCTCTAACACTCACTCCTACAACACGGCCACTGGGAGGTAAATCACTTCTCAACTATTACTTCCGACATATACAAGGAGTGTTGGGAGTAGGAACCACAAAACACCCCCCGACCTCTTCTCTCCCTGACTCTCCTTTCCACTTCCACCTCTAACTCCACTAACTCCACTAACACTACCATCTCTTCCTCCTCTACCACCTCCCCAACTCCTCCTACAGGTAAGGAAATCATCAAGTGTGACACGACGGGAAGACCAGCTCACCTGCCCCTCGTAACATAACACAACCACCGTTAACCTCCCCACTGAACCTCAACTAACAGTGGTCTAGTAAAATAATTACCCCATCCCACCCAACGGAGAGGTGAGAGAAACTGAGAGGGGTGAGAGGAGAGAAAGGTGTGAGAGGAGAGGTATGAGAGAAAGTGGGAGTAAAAATGTGTGAAAGTTGAAATGTGTGAAAGGTGTGAAAGTAGAGATGTGTAAGAGAAGTGAGAAAAAGATGTGAGAGTAAAGAGGTGCGAAAGAAAATGAGATGTGTGAGAAAATGAGATGTGTGAGAGGAGAGAAAGTGATAGGAATGAGAGAGAAAAACTGAGAGAAGAGTCGAGGAGGGAACAAGTACAGTAGATGTGATCCTCAGCCGCCCACCACACGGGACCATTACTGCAACTCTTCCACTTTACTCCTGCTGTCCCATTACTACCCCTCCCCCCCTCCCCTTCCCTCCCTCCATCCTTCTGCCACCCCAACCCCTCCTGCTGCCACCCAACCCTCCTGCTATCACCCACCCCCCCCTGCTGCCACCCCTTCTACTGCACCACAACCCTCCTTTCCTGCCACCCATCTTGCTACTAGCCCCTCTCTTGCCGCTCCTCCTGCACCTCATTCTTGCCACCCTGGTCTTCTACCCAGAACTGTGTCTCACCCTTACTTCTACAGAACACAGTGTTACCACCCTCAGCTCTGTGTCTCAGTGTTACCACCCTTAGCTCTGTATCCCACACCACGTAATACACCCCTCATCACCAAGGTACTTAACATTATTGCCATCCAGGGCTTTACACCCTACAATGTTGCCACCTCGAGCTTCATACCCCTATAACACAGCCTCCTGGAGAACTGTTCATGTTATTGTGCCAGCCTCGCGTCCCTTCCGCGGGGTCTTTCTTGAGGTTGAATATATCAGATTGTACCGTACTGTATCAATTTTAATTAATTCTTTTATTGGAAACGCTTTGTAGTTTAAAACACCACGACAACCAATACTATAATACCTACTACTACTATTAGTACTACTATTACTACGACTACTGCTACTACTACTACTACTAATAATAATAATGTGTTTCCCAGTAGAGGAACTGAATATGGGACTCGAGTGATATGCGGCCCTGTTACATGTATACGAGTATAAGAAGTCTGGTTGCAATTTCACTGCCTCGGGTACTAGTTACACACACACACACACACACACACACACACAAGACCGACAAACATAAACACAGTAAAACAAACAATAAACACCCCCGGGGAAATAATCAACAACAACAATTTCCCACCTCAAACAGCTGATGGTCATTACTGTATGTACACTAACAACATGACACGGCCCACTAATCAGCTGACGTGCGTTGTGTAAGTAAACAAACACTAACATTATACAAGCCGCGGACCGTAAATACATGGCACAGTTATGGTAAAAAAAAAAAATCACTGTTCACTTGGTTGGCACTATCTGACGCTAATTTGTTGAGTCGTATACGAATGAAAGTTATTTTTCATTGGTAAATTACGTCAAAAATAACAACATGGAAAAACTTACATTATAATACAGAGATAAATTACGTTTGTGTATTATTTTTTGGCGGCATTTATCCCTCACTGTGTATTATGTTGTCTCGGTTTAATAGAGAGACTGAGACGTCCCCACACCAGAGTCTCGGGTTTGAGGTAAATAAATACGAATCTCTGGTAATCCGACTCCTCCCCCCTCACACACACACCTCCCGTCCACCACCCTCCCTCTCTCCCTGCCCAGTAATAGCTTCATTTAGTCCTATAATTTCACCTCTCTACGTCTTTGTCTTCGTTCCCAGTGACACCTGCTCTTAACACCTGAGTCGCCAACATCTGTAACAGTATTAAACACCTGCTGTACATATCGTCGATTAGTGAAGCACCTCTGCTATACTCACCTGTACTCACTAAGCAGTGAATAAGTCACCCTCTATATACAGAACTAAACAAACAATGTACTGGAAATACTGTGTAACATTCAACACCACAATATCCTGACTACTGGGATCTGTTATACACACCCTTTGTGGCCTCTACTCTGTAACATTCAACACCACAATATCCTGACTACTGGGATCTGTTATACACACCCTTTGTGGCCTCTACTCTGTAAGCCTATTTGCAAAATTCAATTTATTACAGTAGTTAAAAGAAAGAGAGAAAGGCGGAAGACTCTCGGGTTTACTCTCCTTTCCGCCACCTTGGAATAGGTAGATACCGGTTGGTAGAACGGTACCGCTCTTGCCTCGCAAGCGAGATATCACGGGTTCGATTCCCGGGCCGGTGGAAAGTTGTTCGGACACACTTCCCAGCCTCCCTTGGTCCCTGTTCACCTCGCAGCAATGTAGGTACCTGCTGTAAATCGAAAGTTGCGAATTCGTATTCAGGGACAAGTTGTTCGAGCTTCCAATAACTTGCTTAGACATAAACCATTGACTCTTCAGGCTTCTACGCCCTTGACTCTTCAGGCTTCTGCGCCCTTGACTCATGAGACATAAAGGCAAGCATGAACTTAGCATGCTTCCCTGTTGGGCGCTGTAAACGCTTCTGCGCTTAACCTTACACAAGTATGTAGGGGAGTGCCCAATAAAAACTTGGAATAGGTTTGAATAAGTAGAAAGACAAAAGGGGTTGACAGAAATATGTCCCACTACCCTGATAACTTCCGGTAGCATCAGAATCCTTGGAATTATCATAAATAAATGTTCATGGGTTAAGTTATCAAACCCAAATGATCTTTTCTGCAATTTTTTTATATCACCGTAATTAACGCTGTAAGCTGTGAGCGTTAATAAAAGATGATGCTGACATGTAACGACCTTCTTTAGCCGCACGTGAGCCGTGGGCAAGAGTGTGGTTGGGACTGACTCTTGGGATAAGGCACAGGCCAGGTCCCGGGTCCTTCCTGCTGACACAGCCAGGGCAGAACGCTATAGGTCATCTGTTAAGCAAGAAGATTAATTACCATATATTACTCGGCTCAGTATTAGAGATACTAGACACTTGATCATAGTTTAATTACCCTGGGTGTAGTAATTATATAAACATAATGCATGTTGTCCACATTTATATAAGTATTACTGTCTGTTATACAAGGGCTAATACAACCCGTCGGTGTTACAGCAACTGTTTGTTTTGCAGCAGGTGTTGTGGTGAAGGTGTCGACAGGGAATAATAGCCGAGAAAGTGTTACAAAACAAGTATTGAATTTCACAGCAGATTTTGGCGGTGAAAATGTGAAGAGCATATGAGGGAACGTATAAGTTGTACGCGCGCGAGTACACACACACAGTTGAGACATAAGCTCAGTCATCTCAACCAGGGAAAAATTCAATTAACCTGAGAGCCTGAGATAACCACATCGCCTATCTCAACCCCGAGTTAGTGTGTTGGTGGGGTTAGTGTCAGTAGGTTGGGTCCCGCGTTGTTTTACATTCCAATAATATTCAGTCACAAGGAACTCCCGTCTAAATGTAATACATGGATAATATACCGACACATTATATGGCTTACACCTGCATCATTATCGTCACGAGACAACAGATCTAGGCATGATAATCAGTTGCTAATTGTTTGTGCTCATTGACTGTATTTCATAAAGGTTTTAAGAATGTCATGTGCAGCTATTGTTACGATGGTTAGGTGGTTATCCCTTCAGTACGATGACCTTAACCTTTAAGTACGATAACACCAAGCCTGACCCCTTGAGTACGATGACTGTAATATCCTCGTACTCAAGCGGTTAATGCCATTGTATTCAAGGGGTTAATGTGTGTTCATTATCGTCATACCAATAAAGAATAAGATATTTATTACTAGAATTGATTACTTGACAAATTCCTTTAAGTTCCCAAGTAATGTAAAGTTATATCATTATTTTGAGTGTTGGGCGAAGGAGCCATCTTGGTCCTCTACTTGTAGATGACGGCCGCTAGTACAGTAGACCTGTCCAACACGTCAGGAATGTCAAAATTTATACCAACCTTGTTATTCTACACATTTTAGATCCACATTTAAGGCTGCCTAGGTGTTTTCCCATTAAAGAAAATAAAATACCTAGTGCGCCGCTGCCCTACAAAGGGTTAATCGAGACAGCCCCAAGGGTCATAATTTTCTGGCTGTGTACAAAAAGTTTAATTTTTCAGGAGGGGCAAAGGAAGATATCAATTTCTATTATAGAATCACCCTTTAAGTATATGTTTACAAAACAAATGCAGACGGAAGCCCCACTAGTGGAGAATTTAGTGTGTTAATAGAAAGTCTCTAGTGCAGACGGGAAGTGCCGTATGAGTATCATTCAAATGACTTTGGCCATTTTTGCAATAAGGTGAGATGCAGTTTGAGTACAACAGTAAACATTGGCCATTTTTGCAACTAATACTCTGTAACAATAATCATGCCCTTGAATGTTGTAAGTATTCATAATGTAAGATATGGACACAAATTTGATATTTTCATTAAACAAAATTTTATTAAAAAAAAAGCACTAACGAGTTTCCATTAGCTACTAGACATCGTCTTAATCTGTATCTCCTGTGGTTCATCATTATCACCATCACTCTGAGTCATCCCCCTTCAGGGTTCTGTACAAGAGTTGGCTGACTTCTGATCTATAAGGCAGCAGATCCACGAGGTCCTTCCATTTTTAGCTTGTACAGTATATATTGTTCAGACTGTACCCCGAGAACCTGTGAAATGTGTCTTAACCTCTCTCTCTCTCTCTCTCTCTCTCTCTCTCTCTCTCTCTCTCTCTCTCTCTCTCTCTCTGGGCCCGGGATGTGGTCAATAGACTCGCCCTGTACACGACAGATTCGGGACAAACGGGATTCCTCTCTCTCTCTAAACTCGCATCAGGTTATTATATATTTTCAATATTTTCACTCTGACAGAGACACCCAATTATTCCACAGTGGAGTGGGTAGGCTGTTGGTGGTGGTGGGGACGGTGGTGGTGGTGGGTGATGATGATGGTGGTGGGGTGATGATGGTGGTGGTGTGATGGTGGTGGTGGTGGTGATAATGGTGGTGGTGGTGGGTGATGATGGGTGGTGGTGGTAGGTGATAATGGTGGTGGTGGGTGATAATGGTGGTGGTGGGTGATGATGATGGTGGTGGTGGGTGATGATGATGGTGGTGGTTGACGTTAGAAATTATGTTTTTTTTTATAACTGTTCTCTGGTCCGCCATTCCCCTTCTCTCGTAATTTCCTGTTTCTCTCTATTATTTCTTCTACCTTTCTTCCTTCTCTTCTTTTCTTCCTTATCTTCTTTTCTTCCTTTGTTACTATATTCATCTGAGTATGACAGAAATCCACTATTCTTTTGACTCTCTCTCTCTCTATCTCTCTCTCTCTCTCTCTCTCTCTCTCTCTCTCTCTCCAATTAATCTTCCTAATCGCTCACCCATTTCCTTTCCTTATTCACTCTCTCTCTCTCTCTCTCTCTCTCTCTCTCTCTCTCTCTCTCTCTCTCCACTCCTCTCAACCTTCCTCTCCATCTTTTTCTCTGTCCCCTCTTCCTCTTCCAGTTCATTAATGCTCATATCATTATTCCCCTGTTTAGTCTCTCCCTAGTTTCCCTTTTACATTACATTACATTACATTACACGAGGAAGAGAAGGTGAAAACAAGGGGAGAGAGAGAGAGAGAGAGAGAGAGAGAGAGAGAGAGAGAGAAGTCAAAAGCGCTTAAACACAAGTTAGAATTCTCTCCCTTCACTGAGAAAGAAAAAAGTTACCTCTAATTAAAGGCAGATACGGAGGAGATACCCGTTTACCTGTGTACCTGCAACTTCGCTGTAACAGGAAATACATAACATCAGTATTACAATGATCTCTATTGTAATGAGAGGGGGGAGGGGGTGTGAGAGGGTGAGGGGTGGGGAGGAGGAGGGGGTGAAGAGGGGAGAGGGGGTGAGAAGGGGGGGGGAAGTCTGTACTGTCTTTTATTTGTATTAAAACATGATATTAACAACCACAATCCCAGACAATCATTACATATAATTACATTTTACATTATAGACGTTGTTAATGATTTACCGTCACCACTAAGAAATATAAACAAATTAATTACAGTTTAACTCACGTGGCCTTGTAGCATAAAGTACAGTGGAATACAGACTTAGATGTATTCTTAAAAATCCCTAAGATAATTTTAAGAACCTATTTAAATAACTCATCCAATTAGAGTCTCAGTGATATATAATTGGACACCATTTACGCTGCTTGTCTGTCTATATGCCAAAGCTTCCTCGAGCCAGTTATGAGGCCCTTGTTCATGAATCACCTGTTACGGGATAGAACATAAATCTACGACCTATGAAATTATTACACTGAGACTCTACCTTAACTAGATACGCTTAGTTAGCACCAGTTAGGAGACAAAATTATACTGAGACTCTACCTTAACTAGATACGTTTAGTTAGCACCAGTTAGGAGACAAAATTACACTGAGACTCTACCTTAACTAGATACGTTTAGTTAGCACCAGTTAGGAGACTTAATTAAGGTAAAAGATTCTCATGGAAAAGATTCAGTTTATCTGGTGTTAACTGAACGCATCTAGTTAAGGTAGAATCTCAATATTTTTTCCCATAAGTTACTTCAGTTTTTTAGCTAAATTTTAACGTAAACACTCAAGGTACCGGACATTTTCAAGTTATAATTGTACGTTAGTTTTGTGTTTTAACTTAAAAGACAACAATTAAGTTCATTCTCCGATCTTCGTTTAAGAGGATCAGTCACAATGTAGTCACCCAGGAGGATGTGCGACTCGAGCCACCATCAATATGTCCTGCCCGCCACCCGTCGCTTACCTGCCACAGATGGACTGGTCACGGGAGCTACAGGTGGTGGTATGTGTCAGGTGGTGGTGTACACAAGCCTGACGACCACCTGCTGTAGTGAGGGGCAGCTGGTAACAAGAACGCCAACTGACCTCACCTAATAAAGGTCACCAGGGTTCAGCAATGGGGTCACCAGGGTTCAGCATGGGAGTCTTTTTGGGGTCACCAGAGTTCAGCGGAAATGTGTTGGGTTCAGCAGGCGATCATTTAAGGTCAAGGTCAGGAGGCAACACAGGAAGTACAGGACCTTACGTCACGAACTTAAGGCGAGACTTCCGGCCCGGGTGTGCTGTGTAAACCTTCCCCGCCTACGATCCCCGGTTACTCACGAACTTGGGAGGGGGAGGAGTGTTCACGGAAGAAGAAGAAGAAGAAGAAGAAGAAGAAGAAGAAGAAGAAGAAGAAGAAGAAAAGAAGGAGGAGGAGGAGGAGGAGGAGAATTCAATAAGTATAACAGAGATATCAAGAGAAGTTATAATATCTCCCCGGGTCACGGCAGAACCAACACTCATTTACCCACTTCCTCGAGAAAACCATCTGAAGAGCCACTGAACCCCCATCAACAAGAACCAAAGAGGAAGGAACCAAGACAAACTCATTAAGGCTCAAGACTCATAAAACTCCCCAGGGTTTAGGTTATTCAATACATCACATCCGGGGTTAATAAACCACTCACTCCACAACAAACAAACCAAAAAAAAAAAAACCACCGGAAGAAAAAAACACAAACTGCAGCAGAGATGTAAAAAAAAATTATTAATAAAACGGTAAGTGGATATTGGCAAGCAAGCAATTATACACTTCCGTCATTCTCACTTCCCACATCATGGAGTCGTATCATCATCATATGAGGTTCGTATGGCGTCCCGCAAGGTGATAAACAGCCCCATATAGTTCAGATATAAGGGAAAAGGGGGGGGCAGCAAAAGTGAACGTCAGAGAGAGAAGAGAAGAGACAGACAGACGAGAAGAGAAAAAAAGAGAGAGAAAGAGAGACCCCCATCCCCCTCACCTGGTACTCATCTGTCCGTCACCGCCAGCACAACATACCTGTAAAACAAAGACCCATACACCCATAAAACACTGAACTAATCAATAAAGAGATACATTACCGCCCACCTCACTGCTCGCCCTCACTTTTATCTACCTGGGTATTTTTTTTTTCCGATTTACCTAATACCATGAAATTGCTTTTATTTCTCAAGAGTCTAATGCAGTTCTGTTCAATGTCTGATAAAAATTGTATAATAATAATAATAATGTTGATAATATATTAACAAAAACAATAACAGCAAAAACAATAACAAAAACAACACCAACAACAACACCAACAAAAACAACAACAATAACAAAAACAATAACAACAACAATAATAATGCAGGAAAATAACAAAAATAAGCTACTTTCATGCCTAAAATAACTCGTCTTAACACACAGAAAGTAACAACTGTAATTCACTTTCTTCTTACGGGTAATTATTCTCGTAACTCTCACTTGCTTTAACCACAATTGTTTCACTAATTGCTGGGGAAAACAAGATGAAGGGGGGGGGTAGGGGGTTAGTTAGTATGCAATTAATATACTGTAGTTGCTAATAGGCAGTTAACATGGGGGTAGTTAGTGGGCAGGTAACAACAATAAAAACAACAATAATAATAATAATAATAATAATAATAATAATAATAATAATAATAATAACAATAATAATAACAATAATAATAAAAATAACAAAATTAATAACAACAACAATAATAATAACAAAAACAACAAGAAAATCAACAAAAACACTGGTCACACAAAATAAGTCAACAAACACCACTGGATCGCTGAATCAATTTTAATAGTGGCAATTTAGTTAATACAGAAGCAGTTAGTGCAGTTATTAGACAGGCCATTACAATTATGACTGGCTGCTTTCCGACTGGCTCTAGGCTGGGATGTTTCACGGTCAGTGCCTCCCTTCACCCCAATCCTTCTACCTCCACCCTATTCCACCCATTTACCTCCTCGGCCTCCAACTCCCACCTTCATCCCTCCCACTCCACCCTCTTTCTTCCTTCTGCTTCTACCCACCCTCCTCCTCCACCTTCTTCTGGGCGGATCAGTTGCGTTGACCCTTTCTCCCTCTCTCTCTCTCCTCCTCTCTCTCTCTCTCTCTCTCTCTCATCTCCTCTACAGGCCAGGTGGAAGCACACACACACACACACACACACACACACACACACACACACACACACACACACACACACACACACACACACACACACACACCCCTCCCCTACATTCACCACCACCATGAGATCGTCAAGCAGGCAACTAACCTAACCTAACTTAACCTAACATAATTAGGTGCTAATATAGCGTGTGTGTGTCATAAGTGTGTATAATTATAATCAGATGAACGTTTTTGTATGTGTGTGTACGTGTGTGTACTTGTATATGTACGTATATAGTATATTCATGAACGTACTGTGCGCGATGAGTTTAACTTGGCCCTCAGCAGAGAGCCGGGTCCCGCTCACCCATTTATAGTCGACAAATTAACCAACTGCACCACACAACAAACTAACACCCGGGAACAATTACAAACAATAGACAAACTTGTTTACAACTCTACAATTGAGCTTAATACACTAGCCTACAGTTTTATCCTCTCTCTCTCTCTCTCTCTCTCTCTCTCTCTCTCTCTCTCTCTCTCTCTCTCAATATTCAGGGCAACAAAACAACGATGAATTCTGAAACAAAAACTAAACAAACTGAACAATTACGAATACATAAATAATAATAACAATAATATAAGTCAACAAAAGGAATAAGGTGATTTTTTTTCCTCTGTGTTTTGACGAATTGAATGAGAAATATATACAGGTTGTCGTTTGGTTTGAGTGAGAAAGGAAAATTTTAATTTCTTAAAAAAAAAAGTCACTCAATCAATGTTAAAGAAAACACCAGAACACAATTTTAATTTACACATTGTTTAAATAATAATTGTTACCTTGTTACAGTTAAATATAAAGGATATATATATATAAAATTGTTTGTCTTTTTACGACATTGAAACACACACACACACACACACACACACACACACACACACACACACACACACACACACACACAAATCCAAACCAAATAAAGCCAATTTTAATATTTTCACGACTCCCACAACCAGAATCACGACACTACAAAAAAATATTACAAACGAGATTAATTAATTACCTAATCTAGCAGAGAAGATGATATAGAAAGCATCAATATAATGGGTAATTAGGATATTGGTGACCTTTGACCCCGGTAACATAACCAAATGCAAAGTTACTCAAAACATAACCTTTGACAAAAAATTATGTTAGACAATATGACACAACGGACGAAGAAGGATTTGGACAACCCTACCGAGACAACAGGAGTCACAGTGTACATTCTAGAAGTTCATCGATCACCCCTCAAGTAGAGATAGTTATTTTGAATGATTGTTAAGTACATGATTTACAAATATTCCTCACTGTCTTTAAAATACGTGAGTCAGGGGATTACCATAAGAGGTATTGGTAACATTTAATCTGTATTACTCAAAATATAATTATGCTTTGTACTTATTTTAATTTATTTGTTTTGGTTAGGTTAGGTTAGGTTTTGGGAGGAGGGAGTTGGTTTGGTTTGGTTAGGTTTTGGGAGGGAGTTGGTTAGGTTAGGTTTTGGGAGGAGGGAGTTGGTTAGGTTTGGTTAGGTTTTGGGAGGGAGTTGGTTAGGTTAGGTTTTGGGAGGAGGGAGTTGGTTAGGTTGAGTTAGGTTTTAGGAGGAGTTGGTTAGGTTGAGTTTGGGAGGAGGGAGTTGGTTGGGTTTGGGAAGGAAGTTAGTTAGGCCAAGATTTGCAAGGTTGGTTGGGTTAAGTTTTGCAAGGAGTTGGTTAGGTTAAGTTTTGCAAGGGGGAGTTGGTTAGGTTTGGTTAGGTTTTGGGAGGAGGGAGTTGGTTAGGTTTGGGAAGGAAGTTAGTTAGGCTTAAGATTTGCAAGGGAGTTGGTTAGGTTAAGTTTTGCAAGGGAGTTGGTTAGGTTAAGTTTTGCAAGGGAGTTGGTTAGGTTAAGTTTTGCAAGGGAGTTGGTTAGGTTAAGTTTTGCAAGGGAGTTGGTTAGGTTAAGTTTTGCAAGGGAGTTGGTTAGGCTTGGTTAGCTTTTGGGAAGGATATGGTTAGGTTTGGTTAGGTTAGGTTTAAAGGGTTGCTTGACCTTTGACACTTTACAAAAACCATAATCAGGGTTTAAATGAAAAACGTAACAAAAAGTTTACCAAGTTTTAAAGAAAATGGACCAGAAACGAAGGAGTGGTGATAACATGTTAATTGTTTGGAAGAAGAAGAACAACAACAATAACAAAGAAGAAAAAAGAACAATTAAGAAGTGCAATTAAAAAGACGAAAAAAAGAACAAACAAACAAAAACTCTTAAGAAGAAGACGAAGAACAAAACAAGAAGAGAAGGAAAGAAGAAGAGGGAAAGTTAAAGAGAATACAAGCAGAAAAGAAAAGAACGAGGAAGGATTAAAGAATCAAGAAGAACAAAGAAGAAACAGGAAAAAATAAATCTTTCTTTGAGGGTAGATATAAACAGGTTTAATTCTAATCTAAACCTAATCTAACCTCTTCCTGATTTAACTTAATTATTAACCCGTTACGTAACTTTAACCTTCAATTAACTCATAAGCACTTAACCTAACCTAATGCCAACTTAAATCTTACATCGATGGACATGTCCTAGCCTAGCCTAGCCTAGCCTCTCATATCCCACCCTAGCCTAATCGTAGTCTATCCTAGCCTTACTCAAACCTAGTTCATCCTAGCCTATGGGTGGGGGAGGAGGGGGAAGCGGGGAGGGGAGTGGGAAGGGAGGAAGAGGAAGGGGAGGGGAGGAATTACAAGTAGGGGAGGGAGGAAGGGTAGGAGAAGGAATGGGGGGTGCTGGAGGAGGAATTATACTGAAGGTAAGGGGAAGGGGGGAAGAGGAAGGATATAGGGGAGTGGGGAGCAGGGAAGAGAATTATGGGTAGGAGAGGAGTGGGAGCTGAAGGAGGAATTATGGGTAGGGGGGAGGGGAGGAGTGGGAGGGGAAGAGGAGGGAGGATAAGGAAAGGACGAATTATGGGTGGGACGGGGAGGAGGAAGGATAAGGGGGAGAATATGGATAAAGGGAATAGGATGGGAGAGGTTGAAGTTAAATATTAGCTTCGTAAAATATAGTGATGTTCTCTCTGAAAAAAAGTCTAAATTTCATCCCTTTCCAATTACTGCCTCAACAAATTGCAATTTTCCACCGAAATGGAAGTCATTATTTCTTTATGGTAAAAATCCCCGGCGGGACGATCACTGTTGATGGCTAGCTGGCGCAGGTGGTGGTGATGGCAGGTGGTGGGTGGTGGTGAGAGGTGGTGGTGGGAGGTGGTGATGGGTGGTGAGTGGGTGAGTGATGGGTGGTGGTGGGTGATGGTGGGAGGTGGTGGGTGGTGACGCCAGGTGGTGGGTGGGGGTGGTGGTGGGAGGTGGTGGGTGGTGACGCCAGGTGGTGGGTGGTGGTGGTGGTGGTGGCGACGGCAAGTGGTGGTGGTAAGGATAGGTTGCGGTGGTGGTAGCAGTGGTGGTAGGTGATGGTAGTGGCAGTAGATACAGGTTACAGCGGGTGGTGAAATTACAGCGATGGTGTATTAAGTCTTTGGTCATATGTTCAATTCGTTAAGTCCACTACAAGAGATCTTACGGCGGGTACAGTTAACTGAATAGAGAGAGAGAGAGTGTGTGTGTGTGTATGAGTGTGTGCAGTCACCCAAAAAATCACAACTAGAAGCCACACAACCCCCCTCCTCCCTCACCGACTAATTCAACCTCATCAGCGTGTTATATAACCAGGTAAAAGAGAAGGGCGAGAAAGGTGTATACTTACTCTGTACCCAGGACGATCAAGGACGCGTGAGTTGACTCATTCACCGGGCGTGTGAGGTCGCTAGGAGAAGACCCTTAGTGGTGTGGTGAAAGAGGGAGAGAGGGGGGAGGAGGGAGAGTGGGAGGTAAGAGAGAGAAGGAAGGAGGAAGAGAGAGAGAAGACTGGGAGGAAGGTGGTGACCGAGCTAATTATCTTCATTAAAACCTCCAAGAATAACAATTTCAACCCTAAAGAGAGAGAGACAGAGAGAGATATAAACAGTTTAATCGCCTTTCACTAAATCACAATACAAGACAGCTGGGTTAGATGAGAGAGAAGTGTGAAAGCAAGAAAATGTGAAAGTGTGAGAGAGGATTTTAAAAGTGTGCATGGGGTGGGGGGGGGGGAGGGGGAGGATGATGATGCCTTAAGCCAGATTATGAAGAAGCAGATTCCAGATAAGGATTAGTCGAAGGATAAGAAGATCATAGCTTGTGTTAAGAAGAGGTCAGTCAGTCAATGAAGGTAAGCTTTATCACTCGATCTTTAAGCAACGGACTATGGCCAACTTGTGGGTCCTCCTCCAAAAAGCTAATGTTATTTTTGGGAGGGAGAATGGAGAGGGAATGGAGAGGGAAAGTGGTTTTGGAGTGGAGATTACGGAGGTGGAGGAGGAGGTAGAGGAGGAGGTGGGAGAGGGAAGGGAGGGGGAATGTGGGGAGAGGGGAGAGAGAAATGAGGGGAGGAGGGAGGTGGATGAAGGGGTAGGGAAATAATTATTAAGGATATCTAACCGCATCGTACTTTTGGTTGTCACCCACCTCACCCAACGTAACTTGTGCAACACACTTCATCCAACACATATCACCCAACTCAACTCACTCATCCAACTCACCTCACTCATCCATCTCCCCTCACTCATCCATCTCCCCTCACTCATCCAACTCACCTCACTCATCCACCTCCCCTCACTCATCCACCTCCCCTCACTCATCCACCTCCCCTCACTCATCCAACTCACCTCACTCATCCAACTCCCCAACCCATCACATCCATCCTGCCCTAAACAATCACACCACAAAACAAAAAGCAAATGACTAGCAATTTATTCTCTCAGTAACAAGTTTTTTAATAGTTTCTAAAAAAAATATAAAATAAAAACTGTAAATAAACAAAAATGGAGACAAATAAAAAAATACAAAATAAATAATTATTCGTATATCAATAACAAAAGACGATGTTAAGGTTAATGATAAGAGGGAATTTTCTAAGACACACTGGGCATCATCGATATTTGCTACAGCTTATAGTAGTGGTTCTCAACCTTGTTTGCCCCATGCACCCCTTTCACCATATGTCAGAATGTCATTCCCCCCTCCTTTCCAAGATTGTCTGCCTCAAAAAGTGCATTCTAAATAATATGCATATAATACTGAAAATCCTTTATTTTTTCCATATTAGTACATATACATTTACAATTTTACATGGATTATTTTTATAGTGGAGTTTTACAAATTAAATGCCAATTGAAAATGTTGATGGATTTATAAAACTTGAATAAAAGTAAAATAGTTTTTTTTTTATTTATAATGAATTACTTAACAGACCAAACTGAAGCATAATGCAATAAACAAAAAGTTCAATAGAATACCAGGATATTGTAAATTTGTAATTAATTTTATTCAGATGAAGATTACAGTCAATGAGAAACCTGTGATTGTTTTTTCTTCGCCAATTCTGGGATACGCGGAGGAGTGCTTGAAAGGGCACAACGCAGGTCATTTTCTACCTCTAATCTACTCCGTTGCTTCGTTTTAATCTGCAACAGAGTTGAAAAGCCTGACTCACAAAGATACGTCGACACAAACGGAAGCAATGCACGGATAGCTCTTTCTACCACTTTTGGGTAGGAATCGCACATCAAGGCCAAAATTCTGTGATTGATTTCTCATCGAACATATCTCTTGCTCCCGAATCAGTTCCCCCCCCCCCCTGAAAACCTGAATTCCCCCCTGAAATTCCCCTGAGATGAGAACTTTATAAATATAAAGAACCCACCTAACAGCAAATTGATACCTCCCGACCACCCCAAGCTCAGGGTACGGCAATAAGCTTCCTGGGCCAGCTGATATAACGTGACCCCGTGTTATCTGTCAAGGACGGGATGATAACCTAAGATGACCCCCGGAGAATGAGATATTCGTTCATTAATATTAGAGATAAATAGCTCTCTCTCTCTCTCTCTCTCTCTCTCTCTCTCTCTCTCTCTCTCTCTCTCTCTCTCTCTCTCTCTCTCTCTCTCTGAATATTACCAGCTCGGGAGGGGAAAAAAAAGAGTGGCTCCCCTGCTCTTGAGGACTAGACTAGAGTGAGCGTCTCTCTTGCACATGAAGGGAATAATGATCTGTTATGTGTGAGAGAGTGAGTCACAAGGCTGGCCACACGCTGCCATCATAAACCCACTAGTAGAGCCATGAGGGCACTGTGAAGCTCCTATTGAGAACTCTCCTTTCTTTCTCTCTCTTTTTGTCGCTCACACACACACACACACACACACACACACACACACACACACACACACACACACACACACACACACACACACACACACACACACACACACATCATGTGGACTCGATAAGACCAGGAGGGGTGGAAGGGTGAGCAAGTTATCGGTTGGTAATTCAGTCATCACTATTGTCGGTGTGGGAGTCGTTGTGCCATGACTCTATCGGGTGATGATCCCGGGGATTGGTGATGACAGGTAACGGAGGGAAATATAGTTATTCGGGGAGATAACATGGCCAGAACTCCCTCCCACCCAGCGTGTGAGGGGGACAGCTGCGGCACCACACGGACAGCTGCGGCACCACACATACAGCTGCGAACAAAATTCCCCGAACAGTTGGCAATACACGTAATGTACTTGTGGGTCATAATTTAACGCTGCTTTACATCAAATATGTCACTAAAAAACCTTCACTGTCTTAGAATCTCAAAGTGCTGCATATCATTTGACCCTCTCCTGCCCCCCCACCTTAATCCCAGGTTAGAGTCATGCTGTCACCCCACAGCTGGCTATCCCCCCCCCTCATCCGCTCCCTCCAGCACTCCGCCCTTGTATCCGCCTTTGACCTTTCCCCCCTTCCGCATTCGACCACATTTCAGCCCGCCCACCACGACCACACCGACGATAATTCCACCCTCTCACTCCCCTACCATCCCGTCTCCTGAAAGTGACCCACCTCCTTCATGACACAGCCACCCTCTCCATGACACAGCCATCCCTTCCATGACACAGCCATCCCTTCCATGACACAGCCATCTCCTCCATGACACAGCCACCTCCTCCATGACACAGCCATCCCTTCCATGACACACACCTCATGACACAGCCACCCACCCCCTCCCACCTAGTCATTCCTCCGTCAAACTTTTACTCTTACTCCAGATTATCCTCCTTCACCACCTGTCTTCTCCTTCACTTTCCATTTTACTTTTCCTCAACTTTTCTCTCCTTTCATTTCCTCATCTTCCATTCCATCATCTTTACGACCGAGGTGTGACTTGTGTCTATTAAACCCCTTCTTTCTTCTTCTTCTCCTTTCTTTATTTCTTCTATTCTTATTCTCTCCTTTAATTTATCTCATATTTTTCTTCCAATCTCTACATTCTACACTTCTACTTCTCCCCCTCCCATCCACATTCTTCTCCTCTCCACGTTCTTCTCTACCTCTCCCATCCACTTTCTTCTCATCCTCTCCCCTCCCCCCTTCGATATTTTCCTGCTCACCCTCGCCCCTACACATTCCTCTCTCTCTCTCTCTCGCTCTCTCTCTCTCTCTCTACGTTGCTCACATAGTACCACCACCTGCCTGCCAACCACCTGGTGAAAGCATCGTGTGTCCAGCTGATCAACTCCACACCTCCATCTGCCAGAATATTGTATTATGACAGGGGGTGGTGATATTTACTGTAAATTGGCTGTTTGACGAGGGGCTACTGACAATGTGTGTGTGTGTGTGTGTGTATTACCAGAAGCACTGCCTACGTGCATTTTATAGGGGGGGGGGGTGGTGACAGGGTGCGGTGGAGTCATACAGGGCTGCCACTTACGCAACCCAGCCCCATTAAATCTCCCCAAGTAAACACACACACACACACACACACACACACACACACACACACACACACACACACACACACACACACGCACGCACACACACACACACACACACACACACACGCACGCACACACACACACACACACACACACACACACACACACACACACACACACACACACACACACACACACACACACACACACACACACACACACACACACACACACACATGCACACACACACACACACTTCATTACTAATTAACAAAGACAGTTTACGAACGTTTTCGATAACTAATCTTGTTATCGCACTAATGAAACCTTTGAGTACGATGCCAACCCTCTGAGTACGATGATAATGTACTCAAAGTATTGCGTCGTCGTACTAAAGGAATTAAGTCCTTGTAATCAAGAGTTTGTACTCAAGGGGTTAAGGGGTGTTTTAGTATGTACAGCTGCTAGTGTTGTGTACATTTCAACAGGTATAAGTGTACATGTAATCAGGTGTAAGTGTACATTTCAACAGGTGTTAGTGAACATTTCAGGAAGCGTCAGGATGTGCACTCTCATGCTTGATGACTGAACAATGAACTGTCCTTCACCACCACCCGTAACACCATCACCACCACTACCAACACTATACTCATAACACCACCACCACCAACAACATCATCACCACTACCACCAACACCAACAATAGCAACACCACCACCATCACCATCAGTCACTACTAACACCATCACCACCACTACCACCAACATCACCAATAACACCATCACCATCAGTCACTACTACCACCATTACCACCACTACCACCACACTCCATAACCAGTTTTCTGCACTACCCTGTGGTTTGCCCACGCGCCTGTCAGCCAACCAGCAGCTGCCAGACGTGTCATGAAAAATGCATTACTCTCAGCCAGCTACGTACAGCTTAAACCCCACGACACAACCAACCAGATACACAGTCAACCTCGTAGAGCGTGAACTATACACACTGTACGCACTACCACCACAACAAACGTGTATTTATTAACGTCACATAATCCAGACGATACTAAATGTTACATAATACTTCCTGGAGATAAATGTACAGTATATATCAGGTGCCTTCAGGAGAGCTCAGGTTGTCAATATTGTTTACGTTGTTTCTGTATTGTTGTGCTTAAATAAACTGTTTGAATATTAATAACTAACACACACACACACAGTATAATTGCACCTTTGACCCTTACAATAATAATCCCTCGACAGTTATGCCAGAAAACAATTAAAAAAAAATTTTCTCTACGTCACAGGAGTTGGAAGGTGAAAAGCTGCTTTCCTTCCCCCACCAAAAATCACCTCCTGTAAAAATATATTATGGTCAATTTAGATGAAACTCTGTCTATAAACAGGGTGTTCCGTAAATACCTCTCATAAATTAGGCGGTGTATTCCTGAGACATAAATAAAGATAAATTACTAAATGATCAAACTGTCAATTGTCAATAGTTTCAGAGTTACAGCACATGACAGGTTTGGTAGGAATGTGATCAAGCCTACGGTCACCTGACATAAATCCCCTTGATTTCTACCTGTGGGGCCACATAAAAAGCAAGGTGTATGTTACAGAGGTTCACAAACCGTAAGGAATTGTGGCGCCGTGTACAGGACAGTGTGACAAACATTCACAACACTGTGGCGCCGTGTACAGGACAGTGTGACGAACATTCACAACACTGTGGCGCCGTGTACAGGACAGTGTGACGAACATTCACAACACTGTAGCGCCGTGTACAGGACAGTGTGACGAACATTTACAACACCCCTGGGGTCTTTGAACGTGTGCGACACTCACTAGTGCCCCGGGCTGAGCCCTACATTGACCAAGAGGGGAGGAACTTGAACATTTCCTCTAAATGTTAATACCAATACAAATCATCAGACATTATTATTGTTAATAAACATCACTAGCACAGTGTATTGGGTGTTTGATATACACCCATATAGGTTCATCATCAACTCTGACTCACTAACATAATTATGCAAATGGAGAATTCGTGTATCTGTTATTAAGTAAACATTCCATATTCCTTCAAGTGTCGATGGTTCCAATTTAAAACCACACAACTAATTTATCTATCTGTGCACAATAAACTAGCTGCTGTTTGAGGTAAAATTTTAAATAAATAGTAACCTCAACAGCGCCCACATACGAGTTCCACACCTGTATACACCAGGTGAGGATGTGTATATAACAGACCAGGTGGTGATTAGCCCCCAAGCTTATTCCACCTTAAGATTAACCAGCCTAAGGTTAACTTAATCTATTCTAACATAACCTAACCTATACTAACATAAAATACCTAACATAGCCTAGCCTAGTCTAGCCTAACCTAACTTAACCTAACATAACCTAACCTAACCCAGTCTGACATAACCTAACCTAACCCGGTCTGACATAACCTAACCTAACCCAGTCTGACATAACCTAACCTAACCCAGTCTGACATAACCTAACCTAACCCAGTCAGACATAACTTAACCTAATCTTCAGGTACTTCGAAATAACTTGTTAACTTGGTGTGAAGGTTGTCGCCTCGCTGCTCCCGGTAGATGACACTTCCCTCGCCCGCCCCAGGTGTGTTTACAGTCATCAGCTGATTCACACCTGGCGCGGCTTGAGTCAATATTTTCCGTGAATCATCTCATCGCTGACGTCACACAGGCGGCACGTGACGCAACAGATGAGGCGTGATGGGTGGAGGATCTGACAGGTTACGGACTTCAACCATGATAGTTAATACAACCTAATCTAACTTAAACCTAACCTAACCAAACCTAACCAAGCTTAACCTCACCAAAAATATAATCTAAAATGACTTAACCTATTCAAAATTAGTGTAACTCTGAACCCAACTCAATCTAACCAAACATAAAGTAATCTTAGCCAACCCAGCCCAGCCCAGCCCAGCCTAACCACATCATACCCAACAGCCGTACGGACGCTTGAAGTGCTGATGGGATTTTGTCCAGGGGGAGGGGGGAGGGGGGGGAGGGGGGGGCACAGCCCAATGGGAGCCAGTGGTTGACTAGTTCACACCATAACCAGTAAGTGTTGACCAGACCTAACCAGTCACCACACCGCAACAGTTACCTATACACGACGAGGAAGTGTTACCTGTCACAACACACAGTCATCATACACACTGCTACCACACAGTCACCACACACAGTCATCATACACACTGCTACCACACAGTCACCACACACAGTCATCATACACACTGCTACCACACAGTCACCACACACAGTCATCATACACACTGCTACCACACAGTCACCACACACTCACCACACACACACTGCCACCCCTATCCTCTCCCTCAATACGTTATACAGACTCACCATTTCAAATCCCACCACGCACATGCAATCACCACAAACTACAGAAATGACGACGACCACCACAGCACAACTACCATCACCACGGAACGACCCCCTACCACCAACACCACCACACACGGTCGTGACAAAATTCAACAAATGGAGGTAATTTTCACATTTCGTCACACCTCAATCATCACTCACCACACCGCCAACCACCAGATGAAGATTCACATATGATGCTCTTATATATATAACTCGTATGTGGGCGCTGTTGAGGTTACTATTTATTTTAAATTTTACCTCAAACAGCAGCTAGTTTATTGTACACAGATAGATAGGTCATGTACAGATACCAGCCATTACCCTCAGAGAGCCACTAGCAGTAACGGTGAAGGTGGTGAGGGTGTGATCAAGTGGTTATATATTGCTATAATGGGAGTGATGGGTGTTGATGGTGATGGTGACGGTGGTGGTGGTGACGGTGGTGGTGGTGGTGATGAGAGTGGTAATGGGTGCCACACAAAGGTTTACACCAGCACCGCACTACAGGTATTTACAGGAGCAGCACAACACAACAACCTGTAAACTAATACAAACAACACTCAGGTGAGCTCTACTCGTGCCTGGGTAATGACGATGGAAACAATCACAGTAGCTATTGTGACGGCGGAGGAGGAGTAGGGGAAGAGGAGGAGCCAGAGGAGGAGAAGGGAGCAGAGGAGAAGGGGAAGAAGGAGGAGAGAAGGGAGCAGAGGAGAAGGGAGGAACACAACACTTAGCTCAATGATGGAAGCTACAGGTAAAATATTATGTGTTGTCTCCCCCAGCACGACGCAAAAACAACAGGCAGGTAAACAGCAGGTGCAGGCAGGAACAGCAGCAGGCAGGAAACAGCAGGCACAGGCAGGAACAGCAGGCACAGGCAGAAACAGCAGGCACAGGCAGGAAACAGCAGGCACAGGCAGGAACAGCAGGCATAGGCAGGAACAGCAGCAGGCAGGAAACAGCAGGCACAGGCAGGAAACAGCAGGCACAGGCAGGAACAACAGGTGCAGGCAGGAACAGCAGGCGCAGGCAGGAACAGCAGGCGCAGGCAGGAACAGCAGGCACAGGCAGGAACAGCAGGCACAGGCAGGAACAGCAGTTGAGGGGGGTGTTGGCTAGCCCTCTCACGGTCCAACCAAGTGTCACAGGATATATCCCTACTCCAGAAACTACCTCCTTCCTGGGGTCACCTAAATTGTCTAAAAAAACCCTCAAGACAGGTTAGGTTAGGTTAGGTTTGGTTAGGTTAGGTTTGGTTAGGTTACGTTAGTATGACAAGGAGGAAGGTGAAGGTGTAAGAGGAGGGAGGGAGAGACAAGATGTGAGAAGGAGGGAGGGAGAGACAAGATGTGAGAAGGAGGGAGAGACAAGATGTGAGGAGGGGGGAATGAGAGACAAGATGTGAGAAGGAGGGAAGGAGAGACAAGATGTGAGAAGGAGGGAAGGAGAGACAAGATGTGAGGAGGAGGGAAGGAGAGACAAGATGTGAGGAAGGAGGGAAGGAGACAAAATGTGAGGAAGGGAGAGACAAATTGTGGTAAGGTGAGAAGGAGGGAGACAGGGAAAAACAAGGTGTGGGAAGGAGGGAAGGAAGAAGGAAGGGTGAAGGTATGAGAGCGAGAACCGTGTTTGGGTGGTACATATTTGCTCAATCTTTCCTCCCTCGTTGAACACGGCTCCGGCCTCCCTAATTCTCCCTCACACCTAACACCTATCTCCCTCACACCTCATACCTATCTCCCTCATACCTCATACCTATCTCCCTCACACCTAACACTTACCTTCTTCACACCTCATACCCATCTCCCTCACACCTCATACCTATCTCCCTCACACCTAACACTTACCTCCCTCACACCTCATACCTATCTCCCTCACACCCCATACCTATCTCCCTCACACCTCATACCTATCTCCCTCACACCTCATACCTATCTCCTTCACACCTAACACTTACCTCCCTCACACACCCCACAACTCACCCCCACACCCTCATACCCATTCTCCCCACACACCTCATATACCCACCTCCTCACGACCCCACACCCACCTCCCCACACCATACCCATCTCCCTCACACCTCATACCTATCTCCCTCACACCTAACACTTACCTCCCTCACACCTCATACCTATCTCCCTCACACCTCATACCTATCTCCCTCACACCTCATACCTATCTCCCTCACATCACCCTCACACACCTCCCCAGAACCCCCAAAATATAAATATAGCCGCAATACAAAAGAAGAACTAGGACCAGCAACACACTCACCAAATACCCTTCTTGACACTGCCACACTAACACAATCCCCCCGAGTCCATGTTAAATTATCGACCGGACACTAAACACGGACGGACGGACGGACGGACGGAGAAACGAACAGGACATCACAGAGAGAACGGACGGACGGACGGACGGAGAAACGAACAGGACATCACAGAGAGAACGGACGGACGGACGGACGGAGAAACGAACAGGACATCACAGAGAGAACGTACACATGGAACCATTAATCGTGGAAGAGGGGATAACTAAAAAAAGACTATATATCCACAAACTTCACGAGAGAGAGAGAGAGAGAGAGAGAGAGAGAGAGAGAGAGAGAGAGAGAGAGAGAGAGAGAGAGAGAGAGAGAGAGAGAGAGAGAGAGAGCCGTTAAAGTCAAGTTCGGGTAAAGTTAAAATTACATTACCAAGGGAACAAATTAATTCATTCAGCTTAACCCTTTGAGTATGATGACGTGGCCCCTTGAGTATGATGAATTAGCCCCCTGAGTACGATGACAACCTACTGAGTACAATATCATCGTAGTCATAAGAGAATACCTCATCGTATTCAAAGGGTTAAAGCAATCATACTCATTATGAACTGTCATTGTACTCAGGTGAAGGCATCATCATTGTAGGCAAAGGGTTAAGTCATCATACTCGAGGGATTAAGGCAGGGGGAGGAAAGACCTACACGAGGGGGCAGCAGAAGGGGCTAACGCTAAGGTATTTTTTTTTCTAGTAAGGCTTCCGCCGTTACCCAAGTGGACACCTCCCTCCTTCTCTTCCTTCCTTCCTTCCTTCCTTCCTTCCTTCCTTCCTTCCTTCCTTACCTTTGAGGATTGTCTCTGTTTTCTCACTTCCTCCATTCTTTTGTGGGATGATTCGATTAATTCTTTCTCCCTTTGAAGATTCGTACAATTCCCCCTTTAAAAATACGAATAACTCTCCCTCTCTCCCTTTAAGATTCGTACAGCTCTCCCTCCCTCCCTCCCTTGAGTTCATTATATCTCTCTGTTATTGTAATAATTATTGATTTATTCATACATGTATAAATTAATTTATGCATAAGATGACAGGAGTTACAGAGCATGTGTGTGTGTGTGTGTGTGTGTGTGTATGTGTGTGTGGGAGGGGGGGAGGGAGGAGAGGACTGTTGATGAACATACACAAGAGGAGGTTGATGGAGGCTGGGTGTTGAGGGAATACACACACACACACACACACACACACACACACACACACACACACACACTTACACCGTCTTGCCACAGATGAAGTGAATAAATATATTGTAGAATTTTGCTGGCATATCTGACTACTGCAACAACTACTACAACTATTTCTACTAGCCACCACCAATACTATCACAACTACTAACACTCCTACTAGCCACCAACAACACTACTACTAGCCACCACCAATACTATCACAACTACTAACACTCCTACTAGCCACCAACAACACTACTACTAGCCACCAACAACACTACTACTATTACTACTACTAGCTGTGGTCAAGTCTGGTGAACAAGCGTTGTATAAACAGATTAGTAAGAGTGAGAAAGAAAGAAAAAAGATAAAGAAAAAATAAAGAAAAAAAGAAAAACTAATTAAAAGAAAGAAAGAAAAAAGAAAAACAAATTGAAAGAAAGAAAAACAAATTGAAAGAAAGAAAAACAAATTGAAAGAGAAAAAAGAAAAAGAAAGAAAAAAGAAAGAAAGAGGCGCCGCTTGTACACCAGGAAGGGATGTAGACAGCGGCAGGAGGCACACAACCATATGGCGGGCAATGTTGTCACGGGCCGGGACATTGTAATTCATAATGTGGCGGTGCATGACTTAGGCGTAGTGGTGGTGGTGGTGGTGGTGGTGGTGGGGATAGTGGTGGTGGGGATAGTGGTGGTGGTGGTGGTGGCAGTGGTGGTGGGGATATGGTGGTGCTGGTGGTGGTGGTGGGATAGTGGTAGTGGTGGTGGGGAGTGGTGGGGATAATGGTGGTGAGGATAGGGTGGTGGTGGTGATGGTGGTGAGATAGTGGTGGTGGTGGTGGGATGGTGGTGGGGATAGGTGGTGGAGTGGTGGTGGGATATGGGATAGTGGTGGTGGTGGGGGATAGTGGGTGGTAGTGGTGGGGGATAGGGTGGTGGTGATAGTGGTGGAGGATGGTGGTGGGTGGGATGGGGATAGGTGGTGGTGGTGGTGGGGATAGTGGTGGTGGCATGGTGGTGGTGGGGATAGTGGTGGTGTGGGATGGGGTGGTGGGTGGTGGGATAGTGGTGGTGGTGGTGGTGTAGTGGTGGGTGTGTGGGATAGTGGTGGTGGTGGTGGATGGTGTGGATAGTGGTGGTGGTGGTGGTGGTGGATAGTGGTGGGGATAGTGGTGGTTGTGGTGGGATAGTGGTGGTGGTGGGGATGGGGTGTGGTGGGTGGTGGGGATAGGGTGTGGGTGGGTGGGATAGTGGTGGTGGTGGGGGGATAGTGGTGGTGTGTGATAGTGGTGGTGGTGGGATAGGGTGGTTGGGATAGTGGTGGTGGTGGTGGAGGATAGTGGTGGTGGTGGTGGGGATAGTGGTGGTGGTGGGGATGGTGGTGGTGGGATAGTGGTGGTGGATAGTGGTGGTGGTGGGGGAGGGGTGGTGGTGGTGGGGGATAGTGGTGGTGGTGGTGGGATAGTGGTGGTGGTGGTGGGATAGTGGTGGTGGTGGGGATAGTGGTGGTGGTGGTGGTGGTGGTGTGGTGGTGGTGGGTGGTGGTAGTGGTGGTGGTGGTGGGATAGTGGTGGTGGTGGTGGGGATAGTGGTGGTGATAGTGGTGGTGGTGGTGGGGGATAGTGGTGGTGGTGGGGATAGTGTGGTGGTGGGGATAGTGATGGTGGTGGATAGTGGTGGTGGTGGGGATAGTGGGTGGTGGTGGTGGTGGGGATAGTGGTGGTGGTGGTGGTGGGTGTGGGTGTAGGTGGGGGATAGTGGTGGTGGTAGTGGTGGTGGGGATAGTGGTGGTGATAGTGGTGGTGGTGATGTGGGTGGGGATAGTGGTGGTGTGATGGGGATAGTGGTGGTGGTGATGGAGATAGTGGTGGTGGGGATAGTGATGGTGGTGGGTGGTAGGATAGTGGTGGAAGTGTGGTGGGGATAGTGGTGGTGGTGGGGATGATGGTGGTGGTGGTGGGGATAGTTGTGGTGGCACTGGTGGTGGTGGGATAGTGGGTGGTGGGGATAGTGGTGGTGATACAAATTCACTTTAAACCACCCCATCTTTATTATGTGATCCGCTAACAAGTTAAGGTGAGAAGCTTTACACGGTGGTGAGACGTGACCTGGCCTGCCACCACCACATAACGGGGTACACGATTTAATCCACACAAAAGAGAGAGAGACCCTAATCTGGTACACAACAAGCTCCTGAGACAACAACTCAACTGTCACATCAGGATATTACAGGTGGAGGAGGAGGCCAAGGTGGGGGTAATTATGCACACCCAACCAGCACTCAGGGAGGACGGAAGCCCTCGTTAACGTGCGGGGTAACACCGTGCAAGGCTGGACTGTGGAGGCGAGAGGTGGGACGCCGCCAGAATGATGAGACGTGACGCTAAACTTTCCTCAACCACCACCACCACCTCTCAAAATGTTCCCCTGCCCAAGTTGGTGTCTCCCGGAGCCTCCAACATCATCATCATCATCACTACCACCACCATCACCATTACGTAATTCTATAATATAACCCATCAAGTTTCCTATAATCATCACCATCACAAACTGTAAAAAAATAATGTAAAAAAAAATAAAAAATAAAAACAAGGAAAGAAAAATAACCCTTAAGCTCCCGTTACCTGTTAATTAAGGCTCAACAACGGTGACGTCAACAGATCTACAACAGAACCACCCTTTCTTGACCCATCTTGGCGGTGTGTGTGTGTGTGTGTGGGGTGGGGGAGGTCAAACCACGTAACCCCCTCACGCCTCTAATCTCTACTTTGATCCTGGGATTATAACAGCCTTACTAAATACTGCCCCCATTTACCTCCTCCCTCCTCTATTTATCTCCCTCTCTCTCTCTCTCTCTCTCTCCTTCCTTCCTTCCTTCTCTTTAGTACTCATTGATACTTCTCCTTCCCGTCCTCACTCACTCAGTCACTCCTTCCTCTCTCCCTTTCTCATGTTTCCCTTCTCTCTCCTTCTTCTTTCCCTCTCCCCATTCTTCTCACAGCTGTTTCTTCTCACCATCTCATCTCCTTTATCTTTATTTTTATTTCTCCCTCCTCCTCTTCTTACTTTCTCTCTCCTTCTTCCTTTTCTCTTCCTCTTCCTTTCCTCCTCCTCTTTTTCTCTTATTCCTTTCCTCCTCCTCTTCTTCCATTCCTCCTCCTCTTCTCCCTTTCCTCCTCCTCCTCTTCTCCCTTTCCTCCTCCTTCTTCCTTCCTCCTTCTTCCTTTCCTCCTCCTCTTCTTCCTTCCTCCTCCTCTTCTTCCTTTCTCCCTCCTCTTGTTCCTTTCCTCCTCTTGTTCCTTTCCTCCTCCTCTTTCCTAGCTCCTCTTCTCCCTTCCTCCCTCTTCTTCCTTCTCCCTCTTTCCTTCCCTCCTCCTCTTCTTCCTTTCCTCACCTACCATTATGAATCACAAGAGAACCTACCATGAGACACCTGCAGGGCCACCCCATCAGTAGCCACACCACACCTGCAGGGCCACCCCATCAGTAGCCATGCAGGCCACACCTGCAGGAGCCACCCCATCATGTACACCATGCAGGAGCCACCCCCATCAGTAGCCACACCTGCAGGAGCCACACCTGCAGGACCACACTCTGCAGCAGTCACGTACCTGGAAAGACAAAGTTGACATTTGAGATATTTCTCAAGGTGCTTCCTCTCTCTCTCTCTCTCTCTCTCTCTCTCTCTCTCTCTCCTCTCTCATGGTTCGTTTTCTCTCTCTCTCTCTCTTCCTTCATCCTTCCTTCCCTCTCCTCTTTCCATTATCCCTTCCCCTCTTGCCTTTCTCCTTCCTTCCTTCCTTCCTTCCTTCGCTCTGTCCATCCCTCCCTTCTTTCATATCATCACTCAAACTCTTTTCCTCGTTTCCCAAATCCTGTCATTATCATTATCTATGATCCTCCTCCTCCTCCTCCTCCTATCTTCTTCTTCTTCTTCTTCTACCTCTTCTCCCTTCTCTTCATATATTCCCCATCTCCTTCTTCTTCTTCGTGGCCCTTATTTACCTTTTCTCCACCTCTTCCTCCTCCTTACTCTCCTTACCACTTCCTCCTCTTGCCTTACCTCCTCTTCCTCCTCCTCCTCATACACTCCATCCTCCTTACCACCACCACCACCTCCTTCTTCTTGCCCTCCTCCTCCTCCTACTTACCTCTCTTACCACCTCCTTTTCTCCTCTGGGATCATCTGCCTTTTGTGCTCTCAGTAACTCCTCACAAAAGACCCTTGAATAAGTTAACTCCCTCCCCTCTTCCTCCACCCTTCCCCTCCCTCCCCTTCCTCCCTCCTCCCCTTCCTCCTTCCCTTCCCCCTTCATCCCTCCCTCCCTCCTTCCTCCTGTTCCTCTCTTATCTCATCCATCCACATTATCTTCTCATCTGCGTATTTCTTCTTTATTATCCTCTTCCTCTTTCTCCTCCATAATGCTTCTCAAAAAACTCGTAATTTTCATTAATTCCAAAATTCTGTTCCTTTTTTTATTTTACTCTTTGGGTTTTTTCTCTTATTCCCCCAATCATCCAATTTTCTCTTCTTTCTCTAATTTTCTCTTTCTGTATGTCCTTTAATTATAATTTATTCTTCTTCTCTTCCTTCTTCTCCTCCTCCTTCGTCCTTTTCTTCCTCCACCACTTCTTCTTCATCCTCTTTTCTTCATTCTCCTCCTCTTCTTCCCTTTCTTCTTCTATCCCTTCTTCTCTTTATCTTCCTCTTGGTCCTCCTCTTCTTTTTCTTCTTCTTGATCCCCTTTTCTTCATTTTCCTTATCTTATTCTTTCCCTTCTTCTCTTCATCTTCCTCTTGTTCTTCCTCCCCTTCTTCTCCTCCTCCTCCTCCCCCTTCCCCCCCTAATTCCTCAAAACTTTCACTTTCTCCAACATTCTTTTCCATTACTTTCTCCATCATTCTTCTCCATTACTTTCTCTTCAGTTTCCCATCTCCCAATATTCATGGAGGCAGACTAGGAAGGAAGATAAGGAAGGAGGGAGGAAAGAATGAGGAGAGGGATGACAAAGTGGGAGAAAAGGAAAAGGAAGAAAAGAAAGAAAGAGAAAGGAGAAATGATGGAAGGAAGAAAGAAGAAAAAAAAGAAAGGTAGGAATGAAGGAAGAGAGGAAAGGGTTAATTATTATGAAATGAAAGGAAGACGTAAGATGGGAGAAAGGAATAGAAAAGAGAGTAATGAAGGAAAGGAGACACAGAGGAAGGAAGGAGTATGAGAAAGGGAAGGAGGCAGGAAGGAGCTTAAGAAAAAGACAGATAAATTTAGGGAGAGAGAGAGAAAACGCTGGGTACATAAGCAACAGCTAGGCCCTCCCTCCTCCCTCCCCCCTCTTGTCAATACCCCCCACCACTCTACCCCAGCTAATTATTCACACAAGCACACTTTTATATGTCCACTCTAAAACACACTGCCTTTGATGTTGCACCGCCCTCTCCCTCCCTCTTTCCCTCCCTCTTTCCTTTCCTTCCTCCTCCACCCTCCTGTCCTCTCTATCCTTCTACACCCTCCCTCCCTCTCCCTCAATCCACTCCCTACTTCTCTCCTTCCTTCTTACCTCCCCTCCACATCCTCCTTCTTTCCCTCGACACCCCCTTCCTTCCTTCCTTCCTACTCCACACCTTCCTTTCCTCTTTCCCATCCTCCATACCATCCTTACTTCCCTCCACCATCCTTCCTCCTTCCTTCCCTCCACCCCTCTTCCCTCCTCCACCTCCTTTCCTCCTTCCTTCCCTCCACACCCTCCTTCCCTCCTCCACCCTCCTTTCCTCCTTCCTTCCTCCACCCTCCTTCTCCCTCCACCACAAGTTGATAACACATTATTAACGTCATCGATTTCACATGAATAAACAATGACCTGCATTACTACACAGAGTGAACTCAACACAGCTAGTTAACATAGCACGGTGCTACGCTATCGATTTTAACATCAGTAAACACTAACATCAACACACACACAACATATAGTTATTATTATTATTATATATATATACAGTACTAA
Organism: Homarus americanus; assembly: GCF_018991925.1. NCBI lineage: Eukaryota > Metazoa > Arthropoda > Malacostraca > Decapoda > Nephropidae > Homarus > Homarus americanus. Next base: position 5,845,484 of record NW_024722227.1, read on the forward strand.
CATGTTAAATATTTACCAACAAAAGTTACGTTAAAAAATGTAACTTGTCATAAAAAAATAATATATTCCGTAAAAAAAAATCTTAAACAAAAATGATAGGGGAAAAAAAATTATATATATATACAGTATACACCATGCCAAAAATATAGTTTACTGAAATATATTAGTATATTATGTAGGTAAACTATATCTGGTATACCGTACAGACCTACGGTATATCCTACAGTACAGTTGAGTATATTTATTCATATATAAACCGAAATATACGATATATATTTTTTTTTACTTTTATAAAATTTGAGAAATATTAATAGCAAAAATAGAGAGAAAAAAAAGAATTTCCGCCATATAAAAGAAAAATTATAAACAAGGAAATAATGACGATAGTGTAATAAATAGGAAGAAACAAGTCGATAAGAGTGAGCAGACATAAGGAAAGAAGAAATGTAAAGGTAGAGAATGATAGATATACTGAATAAATGAAGAATTAACATAAATAACAAGAAGAGAATGAAAGGAAAGACAAAGACAAACTAATAAAAAAAATAAAAACTAAGAAATAATCAAGAAAAAAAAAACAGGAAATAAACAAGATAAACAAGAAATAAACAACTAATTAAAAGAAACTAAAAAATTAACGCAAAGAGAAATAACGAATAAAACAAAAACAAACTAAAATAAATATATGACCAAGAAAAAACAAACAAAAAACAAGTAAAAACAACAAAAGAGAAACAAAAACAAGAAAGGAAAAGAACAAGACGAAGAACCAACAAATACAAAAGTACAAAAAAAAAAAAAAAAGCACAAACAAACACATGAATAAAACAGAAAAAAAAAAGAAAAAAACATAAAACAAACTTTAAAAAAAACAGGAATAAAACAAAGAAACAAATAAAGACACAAGCCAATAAAATCAAACAAGGAAAAAGTCAAAGAAATAATGTGATAAACAAGGAGAAAATTGAAATAACAGGCAAATTAATCCAATAATAACAACAAACAAAAAGCAATGACAAAAACACCACGAAAAAAAGACATTAAAAATAAGTAAAAAAAAAAAACACGATCCTAAAAAAATAAACATTAAACAAAGAAAATCCTAAAACAATCAAAAAATTCGAAGACGGAACAAAGAACAAGGACAAAAATAATGACGACAAGGACAAATATCTCATCACTTAATCACAAAAAAAGTCACACGAGATTAATTCTTTACACGGGTCTGTCCTGAAGTATTTTCTGGAGCAAGACAATGGTATACTGACGTGTGTGAGGGATGGGATGGGGGTGAGGGATGGGGTGTGAGGATGGGGGTGAGGAGATGGTGAGGGATGTGGGGGAGGGAGGGAGGAAGGTCATTAGTGAAAAAAGCCAATTAAGGTACACTAAATTGGCATTGAGTCACGCTATAAACACACACACACACACACACACACACACACACACAGAGGGGCGAGGCATATGTAGGTCTTTATCATTAATTATATCCAACATAAACAACCTTCCCACGTCAATGTTGTACCCAAACTAACCACCACCCACAGACGCACCCACGAGAATACCAACATACAGGCTCTCTCTCTCTCTCTCTCTCTCTCTCTCTCTCACTCACCCACACACACACACATACACCCACACAGAAGAAAAAAAAGGTTGGAGGTAAAAAGTAAAAAACATAATTAAACACGAGGGTGGACACGAACTCCCTAGGAGGAGGTGGGCGTGTCTTATCAACTGACCTGGGACATACCCGGCACACTCATTGACCTGGGACATACCTGGCATAATCATTGACCTGGGACATACCTGGCAATAATCATTGACCTGGGACATACCTGGCACAATCATTGACCTGGGACATACCTGGCATAATCATTGACCTGGGACATACCTGACATAATCATTGACCTGGGACATACCTGTCAATCATTGTGACATACCTGGAATACTGTTACTGGCCAATCATTGACCTGGGACATACCTGGCACAATCATTGACCGGACATACCTGACACATTATTGACCTGGGACATACCTGTGGCACACTCATTGACCTGGGACATACCTGGCACAATCATTGACCTGGGACATACCTGGCATCATTGACCTGGGACATACCTGGCACAATCATTGACCTGGGACATACCTGGCATAATCATTGACCTGGGCCTGACACGCAATCATTGACCTGGGACATACCTGGCACAATCATTGACCTGGGACATACCTGGCATAATCATTGACCTGGGACACCTGGCACAATCATTGACCTGGACATACCTGGCACAATCATTGACCTGTTACAACTGGCTTGACCTGGGACATACCTGGCACAATCATTGACCTGGGACATTGAATAATATTGACCTGGGACATACCTGGCATCATTGACCTGGGACATACCTGGCATAATCATTGACTGGAACCGACAATCATTGACCTGGGACATACCTGGCACAATCATTGACCTGGGACATACCTGACACAATCATTGACCTGGGACATACCTGGCACAATCACTGGTTACGAACACTCATTATCTCACGACCTCACCTGGACATTATCTCACGACCTCACCTGGACATATGAGGGTAGAATTAACTCAGGAGGTACTTGGTGATAATGACGAGGTACTTGGTGGTACAAACAGCAGGTACAGGTGGATTCTTTAAGTTAATATCCCCCCCCACACACAATCTACCCCTACCCAGACACTTAATGGAAACACACTACTAGACTTGACAGGTAAATTACAAATGAAGTCAGTTAAAAGCCATCTGGTGAAAGGCATTACCAGGTCTCGTTGTTGGTGTTGTTTGTGTGTGTGTTGTTGTTGTGTTGTGTTGGTGTTGTGTGTGTGTGTGTGTCTCGTGTGTGTGTGTTGTGTGTGTCTTAATATGAAAAATGTCACTCACGTCAAGCAATAAAATAAAAATCTGAGTTAAGAGTTTGTTTCATCTCCTACGTGACGCTACAAAATAATGTTTGGAGGCTAAGAGTAGTAAACCAAGGATGATGATAGAATGATGATGATGATGATGATGATGATGATGATGATGATAATAAAGGTAATAATAATATACTGATTAACAAGCACAATAATAAAAAGTAAAAAATAATTAATAACAATAATAAATAGTAATTAGTATACCTCAGAACAAAGTAAGTCAAATATGATGATGAAGACGGGTGGAGTGGACAGGTGAGGCAGCCACCACATGTGCCACTAAACCAATCACGGCCACCTGCCACTAAACCAATCACCACACCACACCTGTCACTTTAGACCAATCACCATGCCACCATCACCACCACCTACCACCACCATCACCATCACAACACTGTTATCATCACCACTACCACCATACTGATGAGATGGTAAACAGATCACTGAAGATTAACCACCCCAGCTTATATCCTGATTAACCACTCCAGCTTATATCACCTGAGATTAAACCTCCAGCTTATATCACCTGAAGTTAACACCCCAGCTTATTCACCTGAAGTTAACCACCCAGCTTATATTACCTGAAGGTTGACACGCCCAGCTTATTACCTGGAGTTATACTAGCTTATGTCTGATTAACCACCGCTTATATCACCTGAAGGTTAACCACTCCAGCTTATCACCTGAAAGTTAAACCTTTTACTTTTTCTA